>NC_051161.1:90460382-90470676 GCF_013339745.2 Dermacentor silvarum
CAATCTGGGCTGGAATAATAGCCTCACAGCGGAAAACCAGAATTTTGTAACGGTATTTTCTAGAGCTCCACGTGGCATTCAGTTTTTTTAATTGTTTTTTTTTTTGTGCAGTTCTAATGTTCTGTGCGCGGATTGCGCGCGAGACATTGCAAATGTTTACAGAAAAACATACAAAGCGAAATCTCTCACTTGGGATGGCGTACATACCACAGTGCAAGAAACTCAAGAATACAAAAAAAGGGTATTTGTGGCTTTGAGTGCCCGTAGATTATGGTAAGAGACCAAGTTTTCGTTGGCGTGTTTGCATTTAAAGGTAAATCTAATTGTCACTCTAAGAAATGAAAATGTCACTCGAAGAAATGGAAATGTCGACAGCAGATGTCGCAGCAAAGGAGATTGAAATGGCCATACGCCATAGAAGACCTTTACCCTAGAATATCACCAGGTCCTCGTGGCATTTCAGCAATATATTATAAAGCATTCAGCTCGCAGATAGGCGTCATATTAAAATGGTGTTGTACCGATTAGATTTTCTGCCTCCATCATTTAGAACGACGTATGCGGTATCGACCCTGAAAAGCAATGACTCGAATAAATTTAACAAAGTCACACGCTACACGCCAATTGCGCTGACAAATGTAGATGATAAAATATTACTGAACATATTTGCGAGTTTAGTGGCTATGGCGTGGCGCTGCAGAGCTCGAGCTCGCGGGTACAATCCCTGCCGCAGCGGCCGCATTTCGACGGGGGCAAACGCTCGTGTATACTTGGATTTAAGTGCGCGTCAAAGAGCCCTTGGTGGTCAAGACCAATCCGAAGTCCCCCACTACAGTGGGCCTCATAATCATATCGTCATTTTCGCACGTAATTTATTTTAATATTTTTGAACCTTTCCTCTAAACATTCTATTTCTCTTTCCGAATGACCCGCCCATTCCACTCGACCAACGCCTCCCAGATAACACAAGGCCGGTGCACTTTGATCCGTGACGTCAAGGTACCTTGCCCGACTGTCCCATAATTTAATGGGCACGCGCACTAGTAAGCCCAACACCACCTAGATAGCACACAGCCTCTTCACTCCGATCCATGACGTGATGCTTCCTGGCCCGAAATTGCCATTGCCAAGCGTAGTGTGACGAAAGCGGTGACGTCGAAATCACCGCTGTTTACTCGGGAGCATCTTCATTAGGTTCTATGGCAGTCGGGCCAACTACCATGACGTCATAGATTGGAGTAAGCCGACCTTGTGCTATCTAAGCGGTGTTGGTAAGCCACGGCGATTTTGATCTCGGCGCTTTCGTCACGCAGGGCTTGGCAATGCAAATTTCGGCCCAAATAGCATGACCATGACGCCATAAACCAGCGTGCACAGGCCTGCTGTGTCGGAGGCGTTGACTCGGCCCGCTTGCCATCGCGGCTGTCTCCGGCAAGCTGCTCCGACGGGCCCAGCGATCCTGGGCGCATGCGCATAAATGCACCAACAGCAAACGTGACGGAGGTCTTCTGCATCTGTCGTCCCGTCCAATGCGTCCCTGCTCTTCTAATATGCAGGCGTATCTGCAGTTTATCAAAGGAATAATATTGCCCGCCCGCTTCACATACCGCCCCTGTCCCTCCCACGCATGCTATGTTGGTCCACGCGTAGGCGACCGAAGCACATCCGCGGGGTGCTACGAGTAAACGGCAGCGTTCCTCTGCTATCCCTAATTGCGTGGCCGTTTAACGGGAGCATTCTTCCCCGTTTGGAAATGACGAGTTGCACAGAAAACTGGCGCTCGGCTGTACTGCCCGGTTGCGAAGCAGCTCGTCCGCAGTGGTGGTGATTAAACAGCCATCTCCCGTTCTTGTCTGGGAAAAACCGAGAGCCTTTCGCTTTGTTCGACGCGCGCGCTCTGTTTTCAGTCGTGCGAACAAGCCTAACTTGAGGCGTTTCTGTTTCTTACTTTGTTTTCTTTTGTTGGGGGGACACACCGAACGTTTGTGGCTTTGCGGAATGCCGGAGTGTGTGCCTATGGCGGGCCTGTCAACGCACTACGGACGAGAAGAGCTTCAAGTAGATCCGAAGTCACGAATGAAGTTAGCTTAGGTTCATCGGAAATTACAGGCGGGAAGGTTGACATACTCCGGTTCATACTATGCGTGCGACGCGCCCTGGAAGCTACGCAAGAAGTTCGGTCATCGAAATGTATCACTACGCGTTTCTCGTGGTCAAGTATGGTGGTCACACATGCTCACGCGAAAAATGCGCATGCGGCTGCCGCAACGCGCTGCTAATGAAATACACGAAAAGAAAACAAGGAGAAGGAAAATTATCTAAGAGAGCGTATTAACAACCCTGTAACACAGTTTGTTAGTTTTTAACGAGTGAAACGTTTTCCGTTTGGTACTGAGCCACTATTTCTTGTTGCGAACGCAGGGACTGCAGAAAGTCTTGCTATCATCAACAGCGTTGCACACTATATGTATGAAACGAAACGGAAAATAGATCATTTCAATAGTGATGATGATGATAATGATGACGGAATAAACTTTCACTTTCGAGACAGTGTTCCCGAGCGTTTGGGCTTTGGATCACTCTAGGTGGGAGTGTCCCTTATTCCAGGAATCCTCTGGCCGCGATAGCATCCTGGGCTCTGGCGACAAGACGTAGTTGGCGTCCAGGGCCCGGGTGGAGATCATGGCCTCCCACGTTTCGGCGAGGAGGTTCACGTCTTCGGTCGTTGTATGCTTGGTAATGGCGTCTTCGGGGCGCCACGGGCACTCGAGCAGTAAATGAGCCAGAGTGTCTGGCACGACGCAGATTGGGCCGTTGTAGGTGTGCAGTGTCAGGCGGGTGCGGTGTATGAGCGTGCCATGGGTGTACATGTTGCTCTGCAGTCTTCAGAATGCGGAGCTTTTCTCTTTGGTCAGTTTTGGGTGAGGTGGCGGGTACACCCTGCGTCCCAGTCGGTAGTGTTGGAGGATGCCGTTATACGTGGGGGTATGGTCTCCGCTTCCGCTGCGTCATCAGGCGGTTGGGGGTCTCGTGAGGCGGCGAGAGAGGCCCGGTTGACGTGATCGCGGGCCGCGGCGTGTGCCGTTTCGCTTCCTTCGAGCCCCTCGTGCCCTGGTGCCCACGTGACGCAGGTGTAAGGGAGCGGAGTGCTTCTGTTCTTCAGAATTTTGACTGTTTTGAGCGAGATTCGGCCTCTCGCGTAGTTGCGTACTGTGGATTGGGAGACCGTAAAGACTGCGACCACGTTCGTGCTAGTGATGGTGGTGAGGGCGATCGCCACTTCTTCCGCGGTCTCCGAGTTCGGCACCCTGACGGTGGCGGACGCCAATTCTTTGCCCCTCGAGTTGGCCAAACTCAGGGCGTAATATCAATAGTGAACGCAGGAATATAAACGAATAAGCGTGCTGTTCGCTACCCTGTGCTGATGGAAGAGCACATCGAAACGTAAGAAAAAAGAGAGAGAAATAAGAGAACAAACTTACTTGAATACGTCATCAATCACAGTGACTGTCAGATCCGTGCAACATACGCTCGGTGAACTCACACTACAAGCGTACTGTATATTAAATGTTGATGTATGTCTATCTGTATATAAGTGTATATTAATCTCTCCCCTACTAAGCTGTGCTCTCTGATATTTTCTTTCTTATTCCTGGCATCTACAGTGGCACCCCCTCTGCTGTCTACTATTCAGGCGTCGACAGCCTAAACTAGACTATTACAGTCCGGCCTGCAGCTATTTCCTCTAAACCTCTTTCCTGTAAGAAATAGGTAAACGACACTCCGCTTTAATAAACTGACGCTCTAGACTTCCTGCGCTTCGTCTAGTGGCCTTGTTTATCTTTTGACAGCGTTAATGGCACGTGAGGATTTCGGATCTCTTGCATATCTTTGCGAAGATAGACACCTGAGACGCTAATTCACCAATGTCCGCGTATTCCTCCTTCGGCTAGCGCCAAACAAGCGGAGGGATCTGATGAACCGAGAGATAAGAAACAATGACAAGGATTTTACCCATAACGGAAAACCGGCAGTGCTACTTTACACTGGGGGACAGGGGACAGGGAGGTAGACAGATGAGAAGAATATTGAGTGCGACAGAGAAGAAAAGTAAGCATAACGATATTTACTTAAACTACCGAGCCCAGTCCTCTGCAACAGTCCTAATGCAATGGAGTCTGATTGCCTGTGTTATAACACGTTGCGGTCCGCGGTCATCGAGTGAGATCTGTTCATGTTTACTTGTGCGCGCGTGAAACCATGCTTGGTAATTTAGTTAGTATGCACAAGTTGATATGGCCGATAAAACTACCACCATTACTTCGCATAGCTACCCACTAATTTTCCATCGCAATCGATGCATCGCCTTTCGGGCGAAACTGCGACTTTATTTCACCATATTCTTGACGTCAATATCATCCGTCGTTTCGTTCTCTTGATTACGTGTAGGAGCGGCACATAAGGGCGTCGCCGCAGGCTTTAATGATAACGAGGGCCATTGAGCCTCCGATGTGTTCGGGGCCGATGACGAGTTGCCTTGTAGTTTCGTAGAATATAAAGGCTTTGAGGCACATGTCTCTTCATTCCTCACACGACGAAGTGATGGAGGCTGCATTTGAGCCGTCGATCCTCCTACACCAGGAGCACTGCGGTCCCGTTGGCGTCGGTGTCGTGAAGGGCGTCTGTGGAGGCGGACAGGCCTTGCCTCTTCACTGTGTATAGAATGGCCTCTAACCGCCTTCTTCATAATACCGATTTCAATCCTAATCTATGGACATTCGTTTGACGTTGCGTCGTGCGCACCAGAGCAATTTGGACACTTTGCAGCAGCGTTGCAATTGCTTTCTCTATGAGGTCCACGGCATCGTTTGCATGTTGGGGCGGCCTTGCAAACTGCACTGACATGCCCAAGTTGCGTACCCCTATGGCATTGTAAAAGCCTCGGCACGTACGAACGTACCGAATGCCTCCCATATCCAACCTTGACGTGTGTTGGCGAAGGTTTCGACTGAAACACTAGTTTGACCCATCGGGACCATCCAAAAGGGTGAAAGCTGAGCAAAGGAGCCGACGATGACACTAGTTTCGTGAGGTCAGTGTCTGTAATCTCAAAGTCCATCTCGAAGATGACGCCTGTTGTCGCTTCATTGGGGTGCGTGGAGAATGCGTGAACAGGGATGCGTCCCAACTGAGTGATTGCTTTCAATGTTTCCAGTATGGTCTACTTTCTTTCGAACGTTTCTTTCGAATGTTTATACGTATTTCTTCGGCTTGACCAGGGGAAGTTCGTTCGAAATGTTCCGACAGGCTCTGCCTATTCAGGGAGTTGAGGTAATCTGTTGTAGTTGTTGGTACGTATGCGATAGTGTGTGACTGATTGGTAATCGCGGCGCAGGCTGATTGGTTGGTGATGTCCTTATCTTTCTCTTCAGACGGCGGCTTGGCACCAAGGTAAAGCCACTGTCCGGGCCCATATTTTCTGTGGTGGAGCCATCAAATGTTTCAATCGGGACCACGATGGGGTCGAAGGCGTCACTCACGTTTGAGGCATAACGAAATGGTCGTCCAGGACCCAGTTGCTGTGCAGGGTTTGGGCCCCCTATTGCAAAGGACGACGTCCACCAGTGTTCTTGCCACTGATAAGCAGAAATCACGGAAAATAAAATAGAAAACACAGAGGGCTCGAAGCTGAAGCTGTTCTCTACGATCACTTCTTCCTTTCTCCCTTTTACATTTCTATTATTACTCCCATTTCACTTTTACAATGCAAAGTAATGAGTGAGGACTTTATTCAGGCCGACTTCTCAGCTTTGATATCATAATAAATGTATCTCACACTTTCTGGTTAGAGCTTACATGGGTAGCTGATATATGTATATATATATAGCTAGATATATATATATATATATATATATATATATATATATATATATATATATAGATAGATATATAGATAGATAGATAGATAGATAGATAGATAGATAGATAGATAGATAGATAGATAGATAGATAGATAGATAGGCAGAGTAGGCTGCCGCGAGGCGCATCCCACTGGCAGTTGCGCTGCGCTACGTTGGCTTCAGCTGTCTGGATAACTAACTTTTTACATACTTTTGGGCAAGTTTATTTGATACAGTTATTTGGGCCAAAGCGCTTAGGTGACGCGGACAAGGTATAACATCAAGGACGGGCGCTATCCCTTTTAGCTTGCATATTTACCTTAATTTACTATTTACATTCACCATTTTACCATGTACATTTGCGTATTACATATACAGTCACCATTTTACCTTAGAAACTTTTGCCATAGCATATTAGCTCGACCTTTGATGGAACTATAAATCTACTCTTCGGGTCATTCAGGGCTTATCGAGTTTCGTGTGCACGGATACAATATATATAAGCTTTGGATAGACGCATTCTTGATGTGATTAGCCTTCACCCCCTGTCCACATCGGTTGCCGACAAAGCAGGAATATGACTACCAGTAGTGGAGTTGGGCAACTAATGCTGTACAGCAGAGAACTGGTGGTCTGTTAGAGTAGCATAATAGGGGGCAAAGTAGGGAAGCACAGCCGAACGCGGCAGGAGACTAACTGTAGTGATAAGGTTGGGGGGTTAGCAGGGTGGAGTCGGTCGATCACACACACACAAAAAAAAAGATATATTTACCGGAGACCCCTGGGAGAGGCCTTCGTCCTGTTGTAGACAGAAGTAGGTGGATAATGATGATGATGGCTACGATAACGATAATGACCACCCTTTCCTCTTCAGGGCCCGTATAGTCATCATCATCGTCATCAGCCTATTTTTATGCCCACTGCAGGACGAAGGCCTCTCCCAGCGATCTCCGATTGCCCCCGTCTTGCGCTAGCTGATTACAACTTACGCCTGCAAATCTCCTAGTTTCAACACACCACCTAATTTTCTGCCGTCCTCGACTGTGCTTCCCTTCCCTTGGTAGCCATTCTGTAACTCTAATGTCTCACCGGTTATCCATCCTATGCATTACATTGCCTGCCCAGCTTCGTTTTCTTCTCTTAATGTCAACTAGGATATCCACTACCCCCGTTTGCTATCTGATCCACATTGCTCTCTTCCTGTTTATTGACGTTACGCCTAACATTTTTCGTTCCATCGCTCTTTGTATGGTCCTTAGCTTGTCCTGAATCTTCTTTGTTAAGCTCCAAGTTATGGCCCCATATGATAGCACCGTTAGAATGCAAAGATTGTACACTTTCCTTTCCAACGACAGTGGTAATCTTGCAGTTAAGATTTGGTAATGCCTGCAGTGTGCACTCCAACCCATTCTTATTCTTGTGTAAATTTCCTTCTCATGATCAGGGTCCCCTGTGAGTAACTGACCTGGATAAACGTACTCCTTTACCGACTCTAGAGGCTGACTGGTGATCATAAATACTACTCAGTAAACGTATTTTGTGCAAAGGAAGTCTGCAGAAAAACGTCCTAGGTGAGCCTAAGGCACAAAATAGACGACGCGGCAGTCTA
The DNA here is from genome assembly GCF_013339745.2 of Dermacentor silvarum. Taxonomy (NCBI): domain Eukaryota; kingdom Metazoa; phylum Arthropoda; class Arachnida; order Ixodida; family Ixodidae; genus Dermacentor; species Dermacentor silvarum. Next base: position 90,467,892 of record NC_051161.1, read on the forward strand.
GGTTTAGCAAAACCAAGCTCCATCTCTGGGCTCTTGCGCTTCGTTGGCGATGCGTTTTTGGAGCATCTTCTTCGCTACACTTGATACAAATGAGGTGGACACGGCGTTTCTTCAACATTATGTTTCGCGGGTTGGTTCGTAAACGTAAATGCGTATAACGTTGCACACACATTCAATAATAAAAAAAATACAAAAAGAACGTTATGAAGCCTGAAAATGTAGTAAAGAAAGCAAAGGATGGCGGCCGAAGAGAAATCAGCTTCCTTTCTGGAACCAGCAGTCGCTTCATGCAAGCACGAACTCTTGTGCCATTGGTTCGTATTTTCTTCTTTTTTTGATAGGGTCGTCGGGTGGAACATTTCCTTACTACCCCAATTCAATCCATCTAAATGCACCAAGAAACATGACAAAGGCTCATTGTTGCGTCATGCGTATCGTAGGCGAATCCTGCCTGCACGCCCGCACCGCCGCTGCTACGTCTTTTCTCTACATTCCTCCATTTCACCTCTTCCAGAGCTCGCGTTTCGTCAAAGCTTACGTTGCGTCATAGCCTTGCCAAAGAGAGGTTATTCACTTCAGACTATCTATAGCGGCGACATATATACACCCTCCCATCCCCAACCCTTTCGCATAAAATAAGAAAGATGAATCGACGTGCGTTTCGTCGGTGGAGGTTAGGCGCGAAACGCGAGGTGAAAAAAAAAAATGCATAGCTCTTGAAACGAACCCCCCCCCCCCCCCCCTTTTTTTTTTTCCGGCATGATACGGCACCAGCCGTGGAGACAAAACGAATTGGCTTCTTTCCGACTGCCTGTAGCTGTCGTGCTAGAGTGACACCATGGGCCCTCAGGTTTTGCATGTACGTTCGCGTTGGTGGAGAATCGGGTTCCATTCAAAAAATCGCCTCGCTCTCAAGCTCGGAGCGTTGACTTACCGGAAGACGCAGTTTCTTTTCTCCTTACTCGACCTTTTGTTCTCGATATTTTTTCTCGAAACTTTGCAAGAGTCGCGAAGATCGAAATTGAAAACGCCTTCCATCCGTTCACTGCATCCCCACCTGTGTCGTATTCAAGCACGGGCCGTGACGCTAAACCAAAAAGGGAGAAGGAAATAGTGAAATATCTGCCGTTGCGGCAACAGTATAGTCTCCTACAGTTCGTTTTCTCGCGACGACCCGTCCCTTGTATTTTTTCCCTTCGTTTGTCCCTCCCCGACTCTGTCCTACCACTTGCTTTGTTTCACGGCACAGGGACCGTCTGCACCACGGCAATACGCCCACGAGGCCGCGACTTATATATGTCGCATATATATCTGCCAGTACCCTTTCTTTCCAAGCCAGTCAGGGAGTCGGGAATTGGGTATAGCGCTGCGAGTAGAAACGCCGTTCGAAAAAAGTGAGCGCTTGAGCACGCAGACTCACACACGGACACTCGCGCGAAAAGATGTCTCAACACTTAGGTGCACATTTTAGCCGTAGTGTCGTTCCCTCTACACTGCTCATCAAACGAAGCGCTTTGACTCAATGTGCCCGTCATTGCGTGTGCATGTTTGTGGAAGTCTTTTTATTGCTCGTTTCCTCGGGTCGTTTCTGCGTATTCAGCAGACAGCTAAATGTTGTGAGAAGGATGGCGACGAATGTTGCCGATATTTGCAATAGTAATAAATAAATCGCAATATAGCCCGTACGCACGCGCACACACGCGCATGCCGAGGTGTGGTGTGTGAGAGAGAAATGAAGCAGTCGTATCGCCTCCTCTATCCGTCGTTTTTTTTTTTTTTTTTTGTTCTGAAACGAAAGCGCCTATACTCAATGCTGCCTTTTCTCGCGTTTTCATTTCTGTACCAACCGTAGCATTGACTGGCTGGTCGTTCAGAATACGCCGGCAGGTAGGTCGACATTTCGTCGCCCACGAGGTTTCTCTTCCTGGCAGCACCCAACAGTGTTTTCCAAGAATTTCAAAGCAGAGGAAATGAGCAGCGTCGTTAACGGGCAGTTTCGTTTATCCGCATTTCACCATTCCCTCCTTTCGTTCTAGATCGTTTCCGAACCCCATTCAACCCTTCGTATGCACGTGCGAGTATTTGCAGACGCGTTCAACGTCCCAATAAAAGCTCGATGGGTCGTGAAACAACGGCATTTCGTGAAGCTCTAGTTTCTTTGTTGCAGCGGCTACCGCCTGCTTTTTGTCATTGCGACAGAGCGAACTGCCCGGCAATATTATATATATATATATATATAATTATATATATATATATAGGCGCTGTCTCTGAGGTGCATGCATTGCCCACTACGCGTGGATACACCATATTTTTTTCCCTCATTGTCCTCATCGCCCTCATCGCAATAGGGATGCACGTAAAGGATTGGTGACAGTTTCTGTCACTTGGGGGCCGTCCTAAAGGGTGTAAGGATTGTCCAGGTAGCCAGCCACCACAGTGCTTGCACAAGGGCGCCATTTGTCCCCGCGCATGCAGTGTAGATAGTGTTCTGTGAGACGCGAGTTGATCTGGGAGAGGAAGTGCTGTCTTGGCGCAATAGGATTGGGTGGGGCGCAGGTAATGTGCAGCGATTGAGACGCAACTCTTTCAGGGCTGCTATTTGTTGCTACCTAAATTGGTTGCGGCGGCGCTGAGGGTCGAAGACATGGGGGACAGTTGACAGGCAGACCTGGTGTGGTTTCGCGAGATCAGGGCGTGGGTTTGTTAGCTGTGTGGGTCGTCGCTCGCAAGCTTCTCTCCACGGTCGGACGCCTCCTCCGGTCGTGCAAAAGACCGCGGTTCCTGT
>NC_051161.1:90470776-90705730 GCF_013339745.2 Dermacentor silvarum
CTCGGTTTTTCACGCACTCTCGCGAGGATACAAGAAAAATACTACTGGCCTCGCCTCTCTGCCGACGTCGCCCATTACGTAAGGACATGCCGAGACACTCAGCGACGCAAAACACCGCCGACAAGGCCAGCCGGACTTCTACAGCCGATCGAACCACCTCGCCGACCATTCCAGCAGATCGGGATGGACTTACTGGGGCATTTTCCGACGTCGACGTCCGGGAATAAATGGATCGTCGTAGCTACGGACTACCTCACGCGCTACGCCGAAACAAAAGCCTTGCCCAAAGGCAGTGCCGCCGAGGTAGCCCGATTTTTCGTTGAGAACACCCTCCTGCGTCACAGAGCCGCAGAAGTCCTCGTCAACGACAGAGGTACAGCCTTTACGGCAGAACTAACTCAAGCCATCCTGCGATACAGCCACACAAGCCATCGCCGAACCACCGCCTACCACCCGCAGACGAATGGCCTCACCGAGCACCTAAATAAGACCATCGCCGACATGCTGGCAATGTACGTCGACGTCGAACACAAGACGTGGGATGCCATCCTTCCGCACGTGACCTTCGCATACAACACGGCCGTGCAAGAAACGACGCACGCGGTGCCGTTCAACCTGGTCTACGGAAGGAACCCGGCAACGACGCTTGATGCCATGCTACCGGACGTCACCGACGAAGAAAATCTCGACGTTGCCAGCTATTTGCAGCGTGCCGAAGAAGGCCGACAGGTCGCCCGCCTGCGCATCAAGAACCAGCAGAGGACCGACAGCCGACACTACAATCTTCGACGACGCTACGTCGAGTACCAGCCCGGCGACCGTGTTTAGGTCTGGACTCCGATACGCCGACGAGGACTTAGCGAGAAATTGTTACGTCGCTATTTCGGACCATATAAGATCATCCGACGTATTCGCACAGTGGACTATGAGGTCGTGCCAGACGGCATTTGGTAATCACAGCGGCGCCGGGCACGACCTGAAGTCATAGAGTTTCTCAATATAACACCTAGAGGGTAAACTGGCGCCACCGTCTATGCGATTTTCTTAAAGGGCGCCGTGCCCTCATGGGAATGACGGATATGTGTCTGCGAGGCTTGTGTTGGCTGGTGTTGTACGAGGCTCCGTCTAAAACGTGTCTATATGGCTAGACAAATAACGCATTCTTAAAATAAAATCTACATAAAAAGCTTTCATTCACCCATATTACATCTCTCAATAAAGTTTACTCACCTGCAATGCAGCATCAAGCGAAGAAAAGCAAGAACAGACGACAAGTTGTTCCAAAGCGAGCGAGAATCTTATCGTCTGCCCTCCAACTTTAGCGGCCAGCTGATACTTATTACGTTCCATAGAATCTGCATTGAATAGTATGTCCGCAAAATTAAACAAACATGTTTGTGTGTAATAATAAAGCTAAAGCAGTTTTTTACGTGCTGTTTTAGCAGGAAATTAATCATTGTGACAGACGGAACGGTGCTAGCCAGGCGCGTCTTCAAGGCGTTCTGGCTATATATATATATATATATATATATAGTGTAATGACGCAGAGTGGCAACCGAGCTCGGACGCTGGGAGTGCGAGACTTGAAGGGCAGAATAAAACAGCTAGGTTGAAGCAGCGCCATCTATTTATTGTGCTACATTTGAGACTGCCGTGATGTCCAGGAATTCTCTTGGACAGGGAAGTTCCCCTTGGTCATCATCATCATCATCATCATCATCAGCCTATATTTATGTCCACTGCGGGACGAAGGCCTCTCCTGCGATCTACAATTACCCCTGTCTTGCGCTAGCGTATTCCAACTTGCGCCTGCGAATTTCATAATTTCATCATCCCACCTGGTTTTCGGCCATCCTCGACTGCGCTTCCCTTCTCTTGGTATCCATTCTGTAACCCTAATGGTCCACCGGTTATCCATCCTACGCATTACACGGCCTGTCCAGTTCCATTTCTTCCGCTTAATGTCAACTAGAATATCGTCTATCCCTGTTTGTTCTCTGATCCACACCGCTCTCTTTTTGTCTCTTAACGTTACTCCTAAGATTTTTCGTTCCATCGCTCTTTGTGCGGCCCTTACCTTGTTCTCTAGCTTGTTTGTTAATCTCCAGGTTTCTGCCCCATATGTTAGCAGCGGTAGAATGCAATGATTGTACACTTTTCTTTCCAACGACAGTGGTAAGCTCCCAGTCAGGATTTGGCAATGCCTGCCGTATGCACTCCAACCCAATTTTATTCTTCTGTAAATTTCTTTCTCATGATCAGGGTCCCCTGTGAGTAATTGACCTAGGTAAACGTACTCCTTTACAGACTCTAGAGGCTGACTGGCGATCATGAATTCTTGTTACTTTGCCAGGCTATTGAACATTATCTTTGTCTTCTGCATATTCCTCTTCAACCCAATTCTTACACTTTCTCGATTAAGGTCCTCAATCATTTGTTGTAATTCGTCTCCATTGTTGCTGAATAGGACAATGTCATCTGCAAAGCGGAGGTTGCTGAGATATTCGCCGTGGATCCTCACTCCTAAGCCTTCCTAGTCTAAGAGCTTGAATACTTCTTCTAAGCATGCAGTGAATAGCATTGGAGAGATTGTGTCTCCTTGCCTGACTCCTTTCTTGATAGGTATCTTTCTACTTTTCTTGTGGAGAACCAAGGTAGCTGTGGAATCCTTGTAGATATTTGCTAAGATATTCACGTATGCCTCCTGTACTCCTTGATTACGCAATGCCTCTATGACTGCTGGTATCTCTACTGAATCAAATGCTTTTTCATAATCTATGAAAGCCATATAGAGAGGTTGATTGTACACCGCATATTTCTCGATTACCTGATTGATGACATGGATATGATCCATCGTAGAATATCCCTTCCTGAAGCCAACCTGGGGCCGTATTCTGTAACGCTTCGGTTTTCGAAGGATTCGGTTTGGCGGTGGCGTCACATTGGGGCGGTCCGTTGACGTAATGAAAACAAGTGAAAGGACAGAGACCAATCGGCGCGAAGGTTTCTTTTTGTGGCAGTGAACGTCACAAACCGAGTAAAAATATAGCAATTTACGAGCGCTTCTTGGTAAATAAAAATAATTTGTTCATGATATTGATGAGGTTTACGTTTTTCATCATGAAACGCGTGTGAGTTGTACTGGCGGTGAGTGACTTAACGAATTTTGTTTACTTCGGTTGACCCATTTATGCCGCTAGGTGGGACGTCGTACGCCAACTTCGCGTTGCGGCCAAAATACACACTCAAGTTCCTCGCACAGTCGGAGCGCTGTCTCTTTTGAGAATCTGAATTGTCGCCTGAATCTCTCATCTGTCATCTCAAAGGCGTCTTGTCGACGTCGAGGTTGTCGCTGTCTATCACGGAGGCTCGCTAAAAGCACGATAACAGGCGCCACAGGCACCGCACACGCCGTCATTTTGCTCGGAGTGCCGCGATCTCGCCCGTGCACACGGCACGCACAGGCTCTGCACACGGCACGCCGCGCTTCGGATCAGACCGAAGCAGCGCGCGCGGCTTCGCTTCGTAGCAGACGACAAATTCGGTTTCCGCGTGATTGACATGTGCGTGACGTCAGCAAAAAATGCGTTCGCGCCCTGAGGCGATGGCGTCACCCAGGCGGCGACCAATCGCTGCACGCAAACCGAAGCCTTCGAAAACCGAAGCGTTACAGAATACGGCCCCTGTTCTCTTGGTTGGCTGAAGTCAAGTGTTGCCCTGATTCTATTGGAATCATTGGATTCTATTGGAATCTATAGCAATTATATGGACACTTAAACCGGATTTCTGCCGTGGGCGTCGCCGTCGCCGTCACCGTGAGGTTCCGTATAGATTCCAAGGGCGATAAAATCGTCGCCGCGAGCCGTATGCGCGAGCGAAAGCGCGAGGGGGGTGGGGATGCGCGCGCTATCACGGAGAGCGAACGCACGGCCGAAAGCAAACGCGACCGTCGCGCGAAAGGCCGTGGGGGTATGGGAGGGAGGGAGGCCGGGCGACGCTGTGCTCCGGCACCAAAGGCGTACCTTGCAATCGGCCGTAAGGGGAACTTGCCACTCTATCTCCCACGCGAAAGCAACAAAGCGGTAAGGCAGCGCGGGGAGGGAGGGGGGGGGGGCGCAGCTTCTACTCTGCCAACAACTCCGTTCATACTTTGCACGGTCTCCTATCTCCACACGGCTCTGACCATTGTATGCGCTGTGCATCCGCCGCTCAGTTTCCTTTGAAGCGATAGACCCCACGAACCTTGCCCGCTGCGGCGGCTGCGATTGCTGCCAACGTTTTGACAGTCGTTGTATGCGTTCATTCAGTGTGATCTATTCATGTTTGCTTGTGCGCGCTGACACCACGCTTGTTAATTCAGTTAGTAAGCGGATGTGTCCAAGTTTATGCAGCCGATAAAACTACTATGCCTACTCCGAATAGCTCTCTACTAATTTGCTATCGCAATTGATGCTTCGCCTTTCGGGCGAAACTGATACTTTTTTTTCTCTCTCTCTCTCTGTACGCGTGGTTTTCTTTTCGCTTTCTTGTTTGTATCATCGGGACGATGCTTTTTAAGGGGAGGGTATTGACACGTATATATGTTTATCTTTCACCGGTGACCGCTTTCCACCGGCTAAAAATGTTAAACGTTATCGCTAGGCACAGGACGCGCCTGCATGTATGGGAAGTTTCTCGAACGTTATCGATGCTTCTATCCGTTGTCTTTTGTCACCGACGCTCATGTAATCTGATTGTATGAGAGACGCGAATTATCTAGATCTTTCTGGAAGAGACGCGGGTACCAGGGGTTATTCTGGGGCCTTCGATGACTCATGTATAAAAGCCGACGCGTTTCGCCGCTGATCAGATTTCGACGATCGCCGACTGTGTTCACCGCTTTCGTTGTGCTTTGAGTGTAGCTTGCTTTTGTGGGCACATGTTCGCCCAATAAAGAATCAGTTTCGTCATACACAGTTTTACGACTGTTTACTTCAGCGTCACTACTAAGTGACAGTATGAGAATCTGCTGATCAGACTATCTGAAGTAGAGCACTGCACGGGCCGGTTTTTGAGGTCCGGGCCTGGCCCGAGCCCGAAAGTACGTTTGGCCGGCCCGGTTCTGTTCCACCCATTAGCCCTTTTGCCTTTACGGAGCTAGCTCGCGTTCTCGATTATTGTGAAGATACTGTCATGTGATCAACGGCCGCCGGGCGGTCTTCAAGCTGCATCATAGCAAGTTATTTCCCTGCATCCCTTCTTTATGGGTACTTGATAATTTAACTGTGAGAGAAATAAACATTTCATTACTAGCCGAACACCCACAGATTATTATGTGAATATTTGGTATGAAAACAAACCTTGCAATGGACAGTTAGGAAAATAGGGAGGGATCAGGCTGGCAACAACCACCGGGAGTGGGAGAACCCAGGCATACATTTAGGGATGAAGTTGTAAAAAAGCACATCGGTTGATCACCATGCTCGTGCTTTAAAGTGTGCGGCAACATACTATAGCGAAGGCATAGGTTTACACTACCATACACGCCACCGCCCGCCATTTAATCTCACTTTTTAGTCTCATATAGTCATTCGGATGTACCTACAGTGATAGAACTCGAGTCACTAATTTTGGCGCGAATGTAAATTTAGATACGCTGGTTACTGGTTTTCAGAAATACGATAATACACGGCCACTAGAAGCTTTTTTTTTATTAAACAGAAATTGTTGGCCCACAAGGCTAACGCTCATCATATTTTCACGCGGAACATGCCATCTTTATTGCTTTATTCGGTTTCATTATAATGATGTCAATTTTTTAATCGACAATTTAGGCATTCTTGTTTAGAAATATATGCAAATTTAGACTCTGTCTAATTGTGTTTCAGTACAGTGCATCTACAACGTAGGCTTTCTTTGTTTTTTTTTTCTCCGCCAGATTAAAGTATGATCTGCTTGCTTATTCACATAAATTCGCAGACAACGCACCTAGTGCTACAAAAACATATACAAGGCTGCGAACACGAGGGTCGCGCCACTTAACGAGTGGAAATAGCATTCAAAATAAAAATTTACGAGGCAATAAAGTGCTTTGCATTTCTATTTTGTTTTTCATATTCCCCTCCCCAATGTTGAGAAATTTTGCAGCATCCGCGTAGTCTTAAAGCATTTGTCCAAGAACAATATACACTTGAAAGTCTCAGTTTAATTAGTTGGGCTAATTGTGAATTAACCTACGGCAGAATATTCAACTCGCTTGAAAATATAACGAAGAAAATTAATGGAAACCAGTAGTAAGTTGCCCTGTGCCTTAGGACACAAAAAAGTTGCGAATTAACTTTTCAGAATTTGTTTGCTACAATTTCATCTATGTACCCTAAGTACTTGAAAACTTATTTAATTTTTGTTTTCCCGTTAAAATGATCATGCCGAAAATCTAGATAGTTTTGTGCAGCAACAAAATATTGCAGTCGACTCTGCCTCTAGGCACGTCTTCCGCTCTTGAAAAATGTAACGAGCTCTATCGAAACTCATCTCATTGATTCCTATTAAGGATAGCTCGGATACCTGAGACAGTCTAATGAATGCTTTTGCAGCGAGTCTCGCACCAATCCAATAGTTTTCAATTTCTTTAGCGCGACTGCAATGCATATATATTCCTAACTCTTTGTCAGGTTGATTCAAATCTGTGATGTCTAGCAAATCACGAAGTGTGCCTTTCGCCGCTATTCCCACCCACCCAAATGTGTTTCTCCTGGTCGATAGGCGGCGCCGCTGTCGAAATCATACCGCTACCTCCATCAAACTTCGGGTCGTCCGTCACATGCCTGAGCACGATCACCTCTACGAATTCGAGGTGTTAATAGGCTGGGAACAATGTGGACAAGAGTTCGTTAGTGTCGCGAAGACGAAAGAATTCCTGCGGAACCCATGTTAAGATGATTATCGAAGTTAATGCGATTAGCATTTACACAATCTAGCGAACAAGAAGCGACACACCGTGTTGGCTAAGACATCTTTGTTTAGAATCCGTAGTGTTTCTCCTCATTTTCAAGTGATTAGGCTATATGCGGCCATACACTGTCTCCCTGATTGACCCGATTTGTTATGACCATCGCTCGTCAATGTTACCTCACGATGGTAGAACAAGGACCGCAGGCCGACAGCGCATTCAGTGACGACGATGGAATTACGAGATAGGAATGATGTCGATAGAACGACGAAGGCATATGAGGACGACGGCATGACGACGATGAGAGGATTCTGAAATGACGGCGATAAAGAATTGCGACGGAATACAATGCCATGACACCGGTGTTCTAATCTCGATTGATTGACAATAATAGCACAATACTAGCGAAATGAAATAGAAATTATGCTGATGGAACGGAAGGTGGTATGACCACCAACGCATTTAGTAATTTTTAGCCAACCAGACACGCTTCTGAATAACATACCAGCCTGCTCCCTTTCTTTTCTCCTATTCCTTCCCAAGACGCTTTGCAAACATACCCTCTGCCGTTGAGCTCAGTACGCCAGTGCTCTAGCTCATTAGGCCACGATCACACGTTTACAAACGTATCTTGCCAACAAGTATATTATTCAAGCTCGAACTTAGGGGGAACATTGAGCTCGGGGGCTCCTACCGAAATACATGGGAAATCGGAAATAGTTTCTCAGAGCAACCAATGCACCAAATTTTATGAGTTATGTTGAATTTAGAAAAAAAAAAGTTGAAGTGTTGTGATTGCCGAAAGGGGTATTTTATTATAGGCTGGTCTACCTTTCTTACGTCAAATTTTAAAGAATTGCCAAATTTCGAAAAAGAAAACTTGGCGTATAGAGCTATGTAGCTCAGCAGCTAAAAATGATATCGGAATTCTGTAAACTGCACCTAATAATACATCGAAAGCGGATAGCAATCATATATCATACACCATCCTGAAATATACCACTATGTTGTGAATGTTGCATTTGCAAAACCCTTCCAAACATTATAACTAATTCACGTAAGTTTTAAGTTAAAGCAAAAAAAATTGTTCGCTTTTGATGCTCCAACGTGTGCAGTATATAGAAATGCCATATTTGTTTTTAATAGCTGAGTTTCGGATTTGTAAACTTCATGCTTCTATTTTTTTTGAAATTTACGAACATCCTGCAATTCTTTGAAAACATTACACTATCTAAACGAAAATTCATTTTGCTGCAGTCTCTGCAATTTAACTTTCCCTCTTAAATGCAACACATTTCATTCATATCGGTTCAGTGGTTTTCTCATGAAAGCATTCCTGCATTTTACATGTATTTGATAATCCGGCATCGAAGATAGGCCCGAGCTAAAGCTTCCTCTTAAACAATGGATCACGCCAGCTTTATAGGAATCCCATGAAACAGAACCCTGACGTATACACGCAAGACCGTGGCCACAGTGGTGTACAAATAAAAGGCCTGCTCAAGTAAAAAAAAAATATATATTAATCGGAAGCTTCGCGGGAGCCGTTATCTCGATCAGACATCTCTCCGGAATGCGGACGAGCTTTCTGGCGAAGTGTCTAGCAAAACCGTCGATTCATTGTCAGTAGAGCAAGTAGCTGGCCGTCTTCGAGATAACGCTGATACACAAGCGCGCTCGTTTCCAAGCACCAAGGTGAAGCCACAGCTTCAGGGTGTGTTTCTTTTTATTGCGCTTTCTTTAGTTGTGCGTCACAGCATACGTCATAGCGGGAATTTCGAATTCTTTAAGGTCGATACGCCACGTGGTGGCGAAAAAAGGAAACTGTACGAAATGTCCCTAATTCCTGGTATTGTAGGTTATCATGCCCAACATGGTGTCAAAGTAGATATGCCCAGACACATCAGAGGCATGATAACCGTCCCTCCAATGCCCATGAATATGCATCCCACCCACCATCAGGGTAGGCGAAAAAGCAGAGCACGCGATATACAAAAGAAATTCGGTAACAGCAAGGACACCATATTTGTAGACGCAGCTAGGTACAGACACAAACGCGCCTACACAGCAGTGGTGATAAATTACGAGGGAAAATGCATGACGAGCGCTACAGTCAACACGCCACACGTAGAAACCGCAGAGGAAATAGCTATCGCGTTAGCCATAGCACAAACACAAGCACATATAATCATCAGTGATTCCCAGACGGCAATACGAAACTTCGCCAATGGTCGGATCTCCCCAGAGGCACTACGACTCCTAAAATTAGGTAACAACCACGACTGAAGTGTCCATCTCATCTGGACACCCGCTCACACACTACCAGACGGTAGCAATGAGGTGGCGCACCGCATGGCTCGAGAGCTTACGGACCGAGCCTCGGTTAGTCCCGCTTCAGCGACTACCGACGAGTGGGAGTGGGAAGATCGAATGACCAAATTTCATGAAATTACACAACACCATAGATTGCAGAGGCGCACATTCCCGCCGCCTCATCCAAAATTAAACAAAAAACAGTCTGTCGAATGGCGGCAGTTACAAACCAGTTCCTATCCGAGTCCAGCTATCATGCACATAATACACCCAGATTTATACACGACTGACAAGTGCAGACATTGCGACTCTAGAGCCACCCTAGAGCATATCCTATGGGAATGTGCGGGTATAACACACAATAACAGTGATGCAGCCTCAAACAGCGACAGCCTCCGCGCGCGCTGGGAGTCTGCGTTGCTCAGCTCGGACCTGCAGCACCAACTCTGGGCCGTCCAGCGAGCCGAGGAAGCCGCCAAGGGCCAACAACCCTTGGCCGAAGCCTAGGCGGGGTCTAGGCCCACCCCACCAAATCGCAGGGCACTCAATAAAGTTATTTGAATGAATGAACATACAATAGCACTTTGCCATACACACACGTTGTAGCCGCAAAACATACTTTGCGTACTTCAAGTGCTATCCTTATTCTTTTTTTGTATTTTTTTCTTTTGGTATAAATTGTACGCTAAGTTTTACAGCGCATGGGTCAAGTACGAATATTCAGTGTGTGTATATGATGCACGCTTTATAGGACCGTGAATAAACTTCCTATTTCTAAGTAAAAGATACTAAGCTCCCACTGCACCAAGGAAGCGCGTCGACGTGGACAATTTTGTGTGCGAAGCTAAATCGACGTGTGTAATGTGTATTTCTGTTATTTCGGTTTTAGGCTAAGTATTCTTAAAAAAATTACACAACTTCGCTTGAAGGGCAAAGCATTGATAGCGATAGTAACGTTTAGTGGTGCGTTCAAGCTCCTCGGAGGGGGTTCCAACGACACACTGGGGCGTAATTGTTTGATTGTTGATGACGGTACTCTTCAAAGTGACGCCCTGACACACACACACACACACACACACACACACACACACACACACACACACACACACACACACACACACACACACACACGCACACGCACACGCACACGCACACGCACACACACACACACACACACACACACACACAGACGCACACGCACGTACGCACACGCACGCACGCGCACGCACGCACACACACACACACACACACACACACACACACACACACACACACACACACACACACACACACACACACACACACACACACACACACACACACACACACACACACGCGCGCGCGCGCGCGCGAGCGCGCTCGCGCACCTACACTATTGGAAAATTAATTTCGTGCAGTACAGTGAAAGTCGGCTGACACATGCGTGAAGCTTGTGGCGTAATAATGAATAATGCTTCGATAATTATTGTATAATCTGTTTCTGTTTGAAAACTGTGTCATGCTAACAAATTGAGCCAAGCTTGCGCAGTGAATGTGTAGCGTTGGAGTTGTGGGGGATGGCTGTATGCCTTCTTTTAATGCGTAAGTGTAATGCTTTGTATCTGGACAAAATGCGTAATTTGCGAAGTTAAGGCATTTGATTGTTATAATAGTGCAAGTGTAGATGATTGGCACCTTTAGAAGCGATAATGAAGAATTGAAACCAAGAAAGAAATCTATCACAGAGAAACCCATTCTCGTCAGACCACCTTGAAAACTTTCTTTTCCGCATTAGTGTGTGAGCAGAGAAGCCTGTTGTGCGGCTGCTGAGTAAAAAAATAACTGATTGGTACATGTGATAATAGTAAAATAAAACGAACACTCGCCAATGGAAATGCATGCAATGGAAATTAAACTTACGGGGGACCCTTCATCACAATGAAAGCAAACGCGGTGGCACCCGTTTAATTATGATATAGATGGCGCAGTGCGCGTGTGTAAATGTCTGGCAGATTCCCGGGTGTCCTGTTTTATTGCATGTTGTGTCGTCTGAATGTGCAGCAATTCAAGCATTAGTCTTGCAGGCAGTTTCTTCTCTGTGGCGATTATGGATGCCGATTCCCAGTCTATGCAGTGATCTGTGTTCTCGTAGTGTTCTAATAAAGCGTTTGAAGATGAGTTGCCCTTCGCGACATCGTACTGATTCTGTTTTATGCATTTTCTAAAGTTACCGGTCCCGCCGACATAGGTTGCATCACAATATCTGCACAGTACTTTATACACAACACCGGGGTACCCTGATCGTTCCAAGTGGTCTTTTACGCGCATCACTTGACCACGTAACTTGCTTGACAGGGACATGCGCCACCCAGACGTCGTACTCATTGAAAACACTTGCCAAAGCCTCACTTACCCCGTGCACATACGGAATGGCTGCGCGTTTACAGTTCTTTGTAACCGCTTGGCGGTTGGGCGCTGAGGCACGACGTTCCTCCTTTCTGAGCATTTGAGGCGGGTATCCGTTATTCGACTAGTTCCTCCGTATCGTGCCCAGTTCTGCTCTGCGTCTTGTAGGGCAAGTGTTGGCGAGAGAGAGATGCAACTCGCCAAGGTGTTTGTTTTATTTCACTATGCCCATTTCTCGCCAGACGAGTTTCCGTCGAACTCCGGAATATATGTGATAATAATAATAATAATAATAATAATAATAATAATAATAATAATAATAATAATAATAATAATAATAATAATAATAATAATAATAATAATAATAATAATAATAATAATAATAATAATAATAATAATAATAATAATAATAATAATAAGTGGGTGGTGGCGTTACAAAAAATAGAAAACACTGGTGACGTCATTGCCACTGCGTCCAGGTCGTAACAAAAAAGGAAATATAGAAAATCAAATAAAAAGGAGGAAAATACAGCTGTGGTGAAACCGGTTGCGATGGCCTTTCGTCTCAAGTTGATGCGATCGCTTTGAAGGGGCCATGCAGATACCTGGCAGCTCATCTGCACACCGTTCGGTACACGGATTTCATTTCTTTAACACCGGGGAAGCGACGGGCAGACATGCATAAGCTAGGAAAGGAAAGTAAGGCAAGAGCGAAGTAACCGCCGAGCCAAAGAACGATTACGCATTCGTGAACAATTCTCAGCATTTATGTAGCACGTTTTCGTCTCTTGTTGGTACTGTTACCTGTTTTCAGTAATGAACACAAGAATAATTTAACCTAAATTTATATGTAGTTTATTGCGTCATGGCTCGGCCTCCAAAAGAATTCATTGCTGCTAAGCAGTATTCATACGGAAAGCTTGAAGAATGGAGATAATCCGCATCTGGTTTCTTTTCTTTCGATATTGAAGACGTCTATGGAAACATGTAGTCGCCATGGCTTGATGCTGGATTACTGAAACAAATAAAACGCTTTAACTGTAGCTACTGAAATACCAATATCTTTTCTGTGAAATGAACTGCCTTGCGTTATTTATTTTCTTCTTTCACATTTGATTTTAGGAAAAACTTGAAAGCTTTTGAAGCATAAGTGAAAATTCTATTGTCAGCAGCAACTTGAATTTGTCGTTTTCCTTTAAGTTTAACAAATTTTAGCAAAATCGACGTAATGTTAGCTTGATGAGAGAACTATTCGCTTCATATTGGTTTGAAAAAAAAAATTGTAGCAGTGCCCGAGCTAAATCTCCTTCTTAAAACATAATAGTATACCCTCTGGTATTATGCTTCGCCAAAGCTCTGCGGCACACGCTCGGTTCTTCCGCTTTTCATGCACCCCTTCTCTACCTCTTCTCACTCACTCACTCACTCACTCACTCACTCACTCACTCACTCACTCACTCACTCACTCACTCACTCACTCACTCACTCACTCACTCACTCACTCACTCACTCACTCATCACTCACTCACTCACTCACTCACTCACTCACACTCACTCACTCAACACTCACTCACTCACTCACTCACTCACTCACTCACTCACTCACTCACTCACTCACTCACTCACTCAAATGGGTCACTGTCATGAATAAAACCCCTGTAAAGGGTGCACCACCGTCAGCTGGATCATTGTGCAGTATAGCCATCCTTGTGAAAGGAAGGACGCTCTAGTGAGGAGAGAGAAAAGTTCGCGCGAAAAGTTCTCTGATGTCGACATCCGACTTGGGCGTACCCGCTCTCTGCCGCCGGGCGAGTCTGATGAGTCCGGGCTTTTAGCCGTGATATCCAGCGACCATCATCTGCGCACTATCAAGTCCTCTGTTGTTTTCGACAACGTTTCCCTTCCCTCGGCAGCGATTCTCCTAATCTAATAGACCATTAGCTCTCTAAACCTCCATGTTTATAGCATTAGGGCTGTCAATTCAACGACTTGCGAGACTTTCTTTTTGTTTTCCTTAAATAAGAACAAAAACACAGACAGGAAAAGGGCGTTGAACTTCCTACTCATATATTTTCAATGTCGCGTGTCCGTCTTTGTGACGGACACGTGACATTAAGCGCGCGCAGTCCCCAATAGGTTTGTCTAAAGCACGCTAACGGTGCGCTGCCGCACGACCAAACGTATTTCTGTCCATAGCCTGTGGATTAAGACTGGGGCTCATGCATATACAACTTTCATGTCCATGCGACCACACTTGCGCGCGAACATTGTCCAGAAAGTTGACCAGCTCGAACAAGTGCCCTGCTTCGCGGTTATATCGTTTTTTTCTTCTTTCTGGCCAGCAGTGTATTGCTACGTGCTCTACAAGCGTGTTCCTGGGAGCTTATATGGGGGTGGTTTTGAGTTAGTGCGTGCGCGCGTTCGTGTGTTTGTGCGTGTGTGTGTGTGTGTGTGTGTTTGTTGACCGTGCGTGCGTGAGTGGGAGCACACGTTCCTTAATGCAACGCGGAAGCGCCCAAATTCGAAGTAGTCACGGTGTAAGCAAAAGCGCGGATTTTTTTCTTCTCTGGGCAAATGTTTTCTGCTTCCTCGCTTGTGTTCTCTGGAGAGACACTGCGACAGTCCGAACCCAGCTCCCCGTAAGACTGCGAGAACTCGAGGCGTATGGATCCGAACGGAGGCAGCCGGATATTGCCACGGCGTTTATCACGACTGCAATTTCCGACATGCGCAGTTCTAAGACGAATCCTCTCGCGACGGCTGTATCGATGTTAGTCTTCTTAGGCGTGAAACGAAGGAGCTACAACAGTGTGATACGCTAGTAGTTACGTCATGCCACGTCTTTTCTCATGGTGCTCATAGGGGCTGCGGTTTCAAAATGCTCCCGTATGTCGTTCGTGTCTACGAGAAACTAGTGCCCTTCTTTGATTATATCAAACCCAGTCATAATGCAAACGGCAGCAGCCTATTAATCCTTGCATTTGTGCGATTAGTTGATTACTTCGTTGTTCAGGGGCCAAGGTTCTGGGTTGATGCGCGTTAAGCGAAGAGACATATATATATATATATATATATATATATATATATATATATATATATTGCAGCTTGACCTACACGCTCGAAGGTGGGAGAGTACTGTAGCGAAACGTCGTCCGCGAGTTTTCGAGCTCCGTGCACGCGTCCAGAACAGCGCTTTGCTTTCTTGGCGACGGAAGGCAAGCTATGCAAAGCCTGGCACGCACGAAATCCTCCAAAATTCCGGCCACAGCGCAGTTCAGACGAGCAGCTTTGCCGCGGCGCCTTGCGCGGCGTGTGTATTGCCTCTGCTGACCGGCGCTTTGCGCAGCGCCGCCTGCACAGCCCGTCGTGCCCATCACTGATTCTCACCTCTGCGTGGGATTCACACATTCTATGCTGATCGGCTGGCTTCAACTTGCGCTCGTAACGACTTTGTCTGCTCAAATATTATGTGCAAGTTCGATGACGCTCGTCTGCTACTTCGTCGCCACCTACTCAAGCAGCATCCAGACCAGCGCGTCGCAAATGGAACATCTCTGCAGCGTGCTCGCGGTCGAGGCTTGCCTCGTCGCGCTAGAGCGCAACTACTTAAGCTAGGGGTTGGCTATGTGAACGTGTGTGAACGGTTACACAGCCATGGACGTGTGGCCAGTCAACCGCGTACGTCTTGCGGTTGCTGCGAGACACTTCAGCACCTGATATTGGAGTGTCCCGCCTTCAGTGCGCAGCGCATGTCGCTAGAGAGGAACTATCATCTCCTTGACCTGCGGTCTACCCACACTCGACGAATGTTGGTGCCCCAGTGGTTGTGCGTCTCGACGCGATCAGGATCATCGCGCTCTCCTTACTTTTCTAGAAGTAACGAACTTAGGTTCACGTTTGTAGGTTATTTCTCTTTTGAAGTGACAAGACCTCAGACACTTTTTCTTTTATTTTAACGTGTGTGTGTGTGTGTGTGTGTGTGTGTGTGTGTGTGTGCGTGCGCGTGCGCGTGCGCGTGCGTGTGTGTGTGTGTGTGTGTGTGTGTGTGTAACAAATAACAATCTTGAAAATAAAAGTGTACATACATGTAACCGTAGGCGCGAAATGCATACATAATAATAATAATAATAATAATAATAATAATAATAATAATAATAATAATAATAATAATAATAATAATAATAATATTCTGCCTTCCCACGCTTGTTATATGAGTGAACATGACTAAAGAAGCAATGAAATACTTTATATGACGATTTCATTCGAAGAGCGCTTTATTTTCGCGGAAGTAACTGTGTTTTAGGCCAAGCCACGTTCGAGACAATTCCTTGCAGCACACCCGTATACCGGCATTCCTACGGTGGCAGAGCCTGTTCGAAAACGCGCATAGACGGTGGCGCCAGATTTCCCCCTATAGGCAATATTGTAAGAAACTTGATGAGGAGAGCCCTGCTGATCAAAGACCGATAAATAAATAAAATTGAAAGAAAACAGCATATGTATTGGGGAAAAAGGCCGACATGTGAGTTATGCTGCGCCTCTAGGTAGCAACTTTTCCCGCACGGTAACAAAAGCGAAATGTTTTGCATCGCGCCTATGTTGGTTGCCGCGGAAAGCTTTTAAAATAGAAATGAGTGACGGCATCACACGCTGATTGCGCGCCGCGTCGAATGATATGCCTAGACACCAGGGGCTTTCTATAAGTACGCTTGCGTAAGGCCATATAGCGCTACCAATATCCATAGACATATAATGACGACACGGGCCTACCTGCTTGTTGTCCATGTGACCGCAAGAAACGTGGTAGAGCGCTTTCCAAATTTTGATGCAGAAATAGGAACGAGAAAGCAGCGCTAAAGGTTGACAAATATTAGGACTTGTGGCCCAGCGGCCTTTTTGCAAAAACAGTTTCAAGTTGCGAACAAATTTCAAATTTGTTACAAAATTTATTGTGCAACAGCGTCCATTTAAAGTCCCTATTTTGCGAAAACAATCTCGGCTGGAATAATAGCCTCACAGCGGAAACCCAGAATCTTGTAACGGTATTTTCTAGAGCTCCATGTGGCATTCAGTTTTTTTTAAATTATTTTTTTGTGCAGTTCTTATGTTCTGTGCGTCAATTGCGCACGAGACATTGCAAATGTTTACAGAAAAACATACAAAGCGAAATCTTTTACTTGGGATGACGTACATACCACAGTGCAAGAAACTCAAGAATACAAAAAAAAGGGTATTTGTGGCTTTGAGTGCCCGTAGATTATGGTAAGAGACCGAGTTTTCGTTGGCGTGTTTGCATTTCAAGGTTTATCTAATTGTCACTCTAAGAAATGGAAATGTCACTCGAAGAAACGGAAATGTCGACAGCAGATGTCGCAGCAAAGGAGATTGAAATGGCCATACGCCATAGAAGACCTTTACCCTAGAATATCACCAGGTCCTCGTGGCATTTCAGCAATATATTATAAAGCATTCAGCTCGCAGATAGGCGTCATATTAAAATGGTGTTGTACCGATTAGATTTTCTGCCTCCATCATTTAGAACGGCGTATGCGGTTTCGACCCCGAAAAGCAGTGACTCGAATACATTTAACAAAGTCACACGCTACACGCCAATTGCGCTGACAAATGTAGATGATAAAATATTACTGAACATATTAGCGAGTTTAGTGGCTATGGCGTGGCGCTGCAGAGCTCGAGCTCGCGGGTACAATCCCTGCCGCAGCGGCCGCATTTCGACGGGGGCAAACGCTCGTGTATACTTAGATTTAAGTGCGCGTCAAAGAGCCCTTGGTGGTCAGAGATAATCCGGAGTCCCCCACTACGGCGGGCCTAATAATCATATCGTCATTTTGGCATGTAATTTGTTTTAATATTTTTTTATCCTTTCCTCTAAACATTCTATTTCTCTTTTCGAATGACCCATCCATTCCACTCGACCAACGTCTCTCAGATAACACAAGGCCGGTGCCCTTCGATCCGTGACGTCAAGGTACCTTGCCCGACTGTCACATAATCTAATGGGGACGCGCCCGAGTAAGCCCAACACCACCTAGATAGCACACAGCCAGTTCACTCCGATCCACGACGTCAAGCTTCCTGGCCCGAAATTGCCATTGCCAAGCCTGGCGTGAAGAAAGCGGTGACGTCGAAATCACCGCTGCTTACTCGGAAGCATCTCCATTAGGTTCTATGGCAGTCGGGCCAACTACCATGACGCCATGGATCGGAGTGAGCCGACCTTGTCCTATCTAAGTGGTGTTGGTAAGCCGCGGGGATTTTGATCTCAGCGCTTTCGTCACGCAGGGCTTGGCAATGCAAATTTCGATCCAAATAGCATGACGTCATAAAGCAGCGTGCACAGGCCTGCTGTGTCGGAGGCGTTGACTCGGCCCGCTTGCCACCGCGGCTGTCTCCGGCAAGCTGCTCCGACGGGCCCAGCGATCCTGAGCGCATGCGCATAAATGCACCAACAGCAAACGTGACGGAGGTCTTCTGCATCTGTCGTCCCGTCCGATGCGTCCCTGCGCTTTTAATATGCAGGCGTATCTGCAGTTTATCAAAGGAATAATATTGCCCGCCCGCTTCACATACCGCCCCTGTCCCTCCCACGCACTGCTATGTTGGTCCACGCGTAGGCGACCGAAGCACATCCGCGGGGTGCTACGAGTAAACGGCAGCGTTCCTCTGCTCTCCCTAATTGCGTGGCCGTTTAACGGGAGCGTTCTTCCCCGTTTGGGAATGACGAGTTCCACAGAAAACTGGCGCTCGGCTGTACTGCCCGGTTGCGAAGCAGCTCGTCCGCAGTGGTGGTGATTAAACAGCCATCTCCCGTTCTTGTCTGGGAAAAACCGAGAGCCTTTCGCTTTGTTCGACGCGCGCGCTCTGTTTTCAGTCGTGCGAACTATGCCTAACTTGAGGCGTTTCTGTTTCTTACTTTGTTTTCTTTTGTTGGGGGGAGACACCGCACGTTTGTGGCTTTGCGGAATGCCGGAGTGTGTGCCTATGGCTGGCCTGTCAACGCACTACGGACGAGAAGAGCTTCAAGTAGATCCGAAGTCATGAATGAAGTTAGCTTAGGTTCTTCGGAAATTACAGGCGGGAAGGTTGACATACTCCGGTTAATACTAAGCGTGCGACGCGCCCTGCAAGCTACGCAAGAAGTTCGGTCATCGAAAGGTATCACTCCGCGCTTCTCGTGGTCAAGTATGGTGGTCACACATGCTCACGCGAAAAATGCGCGTGTGGCTGCCGCAACGCGCTGCTAATGAAATACACGAAAAGAAAACAAGGAGAAGCAAAATTATCTAAGAGAGCGTATTAACAACCGTGTAACACAGTTTGTTAGTTTTTAACGAGTGAAACGTTTTCCGTTTGGTACTGAGCCACTATTTCTTGTTGCGAACGCAGGGACTGCCGAAAGTCTTGCTATCATCAACAGCGTTGAACACTATGTATGAAACGAAACGGAATAGAGATCATTTCAATAGTGATGATGATGATGAAATAAACTTTCATTTTCGAGACAGTGTTCCCGAGCGTTTGGGCTTTGGATCACTCTAGGTGGGAGTGTCCCTTATTCCAGGAATCCTCTGGCCGCGATAGCATCCCGGGCTCTGGCGACAAGACGTAGTTGGTCGTCCAGGGCCCGGGTGGAGATCATGGCCTCCCACGTTTCGGCGAGGAGGTTCATGCTTGGTAACGGCGTCTTCGGGGCGCCACGGGCACTCGAGCAGTAAATGAGCCAAAAGTGTCTGGCACGACGCAGATCGGGCAGTTGTAGGTGTGTAGTGTCGGGCGGGTGCGATGCATGAGGATGCCATGGGTGAACATGTTGCTCTGCAGTCTTCAGAATGCGGTGTTTTCCTCTTTGGTCAGTTATGGGTGACATGGCGGGTACACCCTTCGTCCCAGTCGGTAGTGTTGGAGGATGGCGTTATACGTGGGGGTATGGTCTCCGCTTCCACTGCGTCATCAGGCGGTCGGGGGTCTCGCGAGGCGGCTTGAGAGGCCCGGTTGACGTGATCGCGGGCCGCGGCGTGTGCCGCTTTGTTTCCTTCGAGCCCCTCGTGCCCTGGTGCCCACGTGACGCAGGTGTAAGGGAGCGGAGTGCTTCGGTTCTTCAGAATTTTGACTGTTTCGAGCGAGATTCGGCCTCTCGTGTAGTTGCGTACTGTGGATTGGGAGACCGTAAAGACTGCGACCTTCGTGCTCGTGGTGGTGGCGAGGGCGATTGCCACTTCTTCCGCGTTCTCCGAGTTCGGCACCCTGACGGTGGCGGACGCCAATTCTTTGCCTCTCGAGTTGGCCAAATTCAGGGCGTA
This sequence comes from Dermacentor silvarum, assembly GCF_013339745.2. Taxonomy (NCBI): domain Eukaryota; kingdom Metazoa; phylum Arthropoda; class Arachnida; order Ixodida; family Ixodidae; genus Dermacentor; species Dermacentor silvarum. The sequence goes on from NC_051161.1 coordinate 90,490,727, forward strand.
ATATCAATAGTGAACGCAGGAATACAAACGAATAAGCGTGCTGTTCGCTACCCTGTGCTGATGGAAGAGCACATCGAAACGTAAGAAAAAAGAGAGAGAAATAAGAGAACAAACTTACTTGAATACGTCGTCAATCACAGTGACTCTCAGATCCGTGCAACATACGCTCGGTGAACTCACACTACAAGCGTACTGTATATTAAATGTTGATGTATGTCTATCTGTATATAAGTGTATATTAATCTCTCCCCTACTAAGCTGTGCTCTCTGATATTTTCTTTCTTATTCCTGGCATCTACAGTGGCACCCCCTCTGCTGTCTACTATTCAGGCGTCGACAGCCTAAACTAGACTATTACAGTCCGGCCTGCAGCTATTTCCTCTAAACCTCTTTCCTGTAAGAAATAGGTAAACGACACTCCGCTTTAATAAACTGACGCTCTAGACTTCCTGCGCTTCGTCTAGTGGCCTTGTTTATCTTTTGACAGCGTTAATGGCACGTGAGGATTTCGGATTTCCTGCATATCTTTGCGAAGATAGACACCTGAGACGCTAATTCACCAATGTCCGCGTATTCCTCCTTCGGCTAGCGCCAAAGAAGCGGAGGGATATGATGAACCGAGAGATAAGAAACAATGACAAGGATTTTACCCATAACGGAAAACCGGCAGTGCTACTTTACACTGGGGGACAGGGGACAGGGAGGTAGAAAGATCAGAAGAATATTGAGTGCGAGAAAGACAGAAAAGTAAGCATAGCGATATTTACTTAATCTACCGAGCCCAGTCCTCTGCAACAGTCCTAATGCAATGGAGTCTGATTGCCTGTGTTATAACACGTTGCGGTCCGCGGTCATCGAGTGAGATCTGTTCATGTTTACTTGTGCGCGCGTGAAACCATGCTTGGTAATTTAGTTAGTATGCACAAGTTGATATGGCCGATAAAACTACCACCATTACTTCGTATAGCTACCCACTAATTTTCTATCGCAATCGATGCGTCGCCTTTCGGGCGAAACTGCGACTTTTTTTTCCACCATATTCTTTACGTCAATATCATCCGTCGTTTCGTTCTCTTGATTACGTGTAGGAGCGGCACATAAGGGCGTCGCCGCAGGCTTTAATGATAACGAGAGCCATTGAGCCTCCGATGTGTTCGGGGCCGATGACGAGTTGCCTTGTACTTTCGTAGAATATAAAGGCTTTGAGGCACATGTCTCTTCATTCCTCACACGACGAAGTGATGGAGGCTGCATTTCAGCCGTCGATCCTCCTACACCAGGAGCACTGCGGTCCCGTTGGCGTCGGTGTCGTGAACGGCGTCTGTGGAGGCAGATAGGCCTTGCCTCTTCACTGTGTATAGAATGGCCTCTAACCGCCTTCTTCATAATACCGATTTCAATCCTAATCTCTGGACATTCGTTTGACGTTGCGTCGTGCGCACCAGAGCAATTTGGACACTTTTCAGCAGCGTTGCAATTGCTTTCTCTATGAGGTCCACGACATCGTTTGCATGTTGGGGTACCCTTGCAAAGCTGCACTGACATGCCCAAGTTGCAGACCCCTATGGCATTGTAAAAGCCTCGGCACGTACGGACGTACCGAATGCCTCCCATATCCAACCTTGACATGTGTTGGCGAAGTTTTCGACTGGAACACTAGTTTGACCCATCGGGACCATCCAAAAGGGTGAAAGCTGAGCAAAGGAGCCGACGATGACGCTAGTTTCGCGAGGTCAGTGTCTGTAATCTCAAAGTTCATCTCGAAGATGACGCCTGTTGTCGCTTCATTTGGGTGCGCGGAGAATGCGTGAACAGGGATGCGTCCCAACTGAGTGATTGCTTTGAGTGTTTCCAGTATGGTCTTTGTATTGACTTTCACCGGAAGGATTTTCTTTCGAACGTTTATACGTATTTCTCCGGCTTGACCAGGGGAAGTTCGTTCGAAATGTTCCGACAGGCTCTGCCTATTCAGGGAGTTGAGGTAATCTGTTGTAGTTGTTGGTACGTATGCGATAGTGTGTGACTGATTGCTAATCGCGGCGCAGGGCGATTGGTTGGTGATGTCCTTCTTATCTTTCTCTTCAGACGGCGGCTTGGCACCAAGGTAAAGCCACTGTCCGGGCCCATATTTTCTGTGGTGGAGCCATCAAATGTTTCAATCGGGACCACGATGGGGTCGAAGGCGTCACTCACGTTGGAGGCATAACGAAATGGTCGTCCAGGACCCAGTTGCTGTGCAGGGTTTGGGCCCCCTATTGCAAAGGACGACGTCCACCAGTGTTCTTGCCACTGATAAGCAGAAATCACGGAAAATAAAATAGAAAACACAGAGGGCTCGAAGCTGAAGCTGTTCTCTACGATCACTTCTTCCTTTCTCCCTTTTACATTTCTATTATTCATCCCATTTCACTTTTACAATGCAAAGTAATGAGTCAGGACTTTATTCAGGCCGACTTCTCAGCTTTTATATCATAATAAATGTATCTCACACTTTCTGGTTAGAGCTTACATGGGTAGCTGATATATGTATATATATATATATATATATATATAGATAGATAGATAGATAGATAGATAGATAGATAGATAGATAGATAGATAGATAGATAGATAGATAGATAGGTAGATAGATAGGCAGAGTAGGCTGCCGCGAGGCGCATCCCACTGGCAGTTGCGCTGCGCTACGTTGGCTTCAGCTGTCTGGATAACTAACTTTTTACATACTTTTGGGCAAGTTTATTTGATACAGTTATTTGGGCCAAAGCGCTTAGGTGACGCGGACAAGGTATAACATCAAGGACGGGCGCTATACCTTTTAGCTTGCATATTTACCTTAATTTACTATTTACATTCACCATTTTACCATGTACATTTGCATATTACATATACAGTCACCATTTTACCTTAGAAACTTTTGCCTTAGCATATTAGCTCGACCTTTGATGGAACTATGAATCTACTCTTCGGGTCATTCAGGGCTTATCGAGTTTCGTATGCACGGATACAATATATATAAGCTTTGGATAGACGCATTCTTGATGTGATTAGCCTTCACCCCCTGTCCACATCGGTTGCCGACAAAGCAGGAATATGACTACCAGTAGTGGAGTTGGGCAACTAATGCTGTACAGCAGAGAACTGGTGGTCTGTTAGAGTAGCATAATAGGGGGCAAAGTAGGGAAGCACAGCCGAACGCGGCAGGAGACTAAATGTAGTGATAAGGTTGGGGGGTTAGCAGGGTGGAGTCGGTCGATCACACACACACAAAAAAAAAAGATATATTTACCGGAGACCCCTGGGAGAGGCCTTCGTCCTGTTGTAGACAGAAGTAGGTGGATAATGATGATGATGGCTACGATAACGATAATGACCACCCTTTCCTCTTCAGGGCCCGTATAGTCATCATCATCGTCATCAGCCTATTTTTATGCCCACTGCAGGACGAAGGCCTCTCCCAGCGATCTCCGATTGCCCCCGTCTTGCGCTAGCTGATTACAACTTACGCCTGCAAATCTCCTAGTTTCAACACACCACCTAATTTTCTGCCGTCCTCGACTGTGCTTCCCTTCCCTTGGTAGCCATTCTGTAACTCTAATGTCTCACCGGTTATCCATCCTATGCATTACATTGCCTGCCCAGCTTCGTTTTCTTCTCTTAATGTCAACTAGGATATCCACTACCCCCGTTTGCTATCTGATCCACATTGCTCTCTTCCTGTTTATTGACGTTACGCCTAACATTTTTCGTTCCATCGCTCTTTGTATGGTCCTTAGCTTGTCCTGAATCTTCTTTGTTAAGCTCCAAGTTATGGCCCCATATGATAGCACCGTTAGAATGCAAAGATTGTACACTTTCCTTTCCAACGACAGTGGTAATCTTGCAGTTAAGATTTGGTAATGCCTGCAGTGTGCACTCCAACCCATTCTTATTCTTGTGTAAATTTCCTTCTCATGATCAGGGTCCCCTGTGAGTAACTGACCTGGATAAACGTACTCCTTTACCGACTCTAGAGGCTGACTGGTGATCATAAATACTACTCAGTAAACGTATTTTGTGCAAAGGAAGTCTGCAGAAAAACGTCCTAGGTGAGCCTAAGGCACAAAATAGACGACGCGGCAGTCTAGGTTTAGCAAAACCAAGCTCCATCTCTGGGCTCTTGCGCTTCGTTGGCGATGCGTTTTTGGAGCATCTTCTTCGCTACACTTGATACAAATGAGGTGGACACGGCGCTTCTTCAACATTATGTTTCGCGGGTTGGTTCGTAAACGTAAATGCGTATAACGTTGCACACACATTCAATAATAAAAAAAAAATACAAAAAGAACGTTATGAAGCCTGAAAATGTAGTAAAGAAAGCAAAGGATGGCGGCCGAAGAGAAATCAGCTTCCTTTCTGGAACCAGCAGTCGCTTCATGCAAGCACGAAACTCTTGTGCCATTGGTTCGTATTTTCTTCTTTTTTTTTGATAGGGTCGTCGGGTGGAACATTTCCTTACTACCCCAATTTCAATCCATCTAAATGCACCAAAAAAACATGACAAAGGCTCATTGTTGCGTCATGCGTGTCGTAGGCGAATCCTGCCTGCACGCCCTCACCGCCGCTGCTACGTCTTTTCTCTACATTCCTCCATTTCACCTCTTCCAGAGCTCGCGTTTCGTCAAAGCTTACGTTGCGTCATAGCCTTGCCAAAGAGAGGTTATTCACTTCAGACTATCTATAGCGGCGACATATATACACCCTCCCATCCCCAACCCTTTCGCATAAAATAAGAAAGATGAATCGACGTGCGTTTCGTCGGTGGAGGTTAGGCGCGAAACGCGAGGTGAAAAAAAAAAAAAATGCATCGCGCTTGAAACGAATCCCCCCCCCCCCCCCCCCTTTTTTTTTTTCCGGCATGATACGGCACCGGCCGTGGAGACAAAACGAATTGGCTTCTTTCCGACTGCCTGTAGCTGTCGTGCTAGAGTGACACCATGGGCCCTCAGGTTTTGCATGTACGCTCGCGTTGGCGGCGAATCGGGTTCCATTCAAAAAATCGCCTCGCTCTCAAGCTCGGAGCGTTGACTTACCGGAAGACGCAGTTTCTTTTCTCCTTACTCGACCTTTTGTTCTCGATATTTTTTCTCGAAACTTTGCAAGAGTCGCGAAGATCGAAATTGAAAACGCCTTCCATCCGTTCACTGCATCCCCACCTGTGTCGTATTCAAGCACGGGCCGTGACGCTAAACCAAAAAAGGGAGAAGGAAATAGTGAAATATCTGCCGTTGCGGCAACAGTATAGTCTCCTACAGTTCGTTTTCTCGCGACGACCGTCCCTTGTATTTTTTCCCTTCGTTTGTCCCTCCCCGACTCTGTCCTACCACTTGCTTTGTTTCACGGCACAGGGACCGTCTGCACCACGGCAAGACGCCCACGAGGCCGCGACTTATATATGTCGCATATATATCTGCAGTACCCTTTCTTTCCAAGCCAGTCAGGGAGTCGGGAATTGGGTATAGCGCTGCGAGTAGAAACGCCGTTCGAAAAAAGTGAGCGCTTGAGCACGCAGACTCACACACGGACACGCGCGCGAAAAGATGTCTCAACACTTAGGTGCACATTTTAGCCGTAGTGTCGTTCCCTCTACACTGCTCATCAAACGAAGCGCTTTGACTCAATGTGCCCGTCATTGCGTGTGCATGTTTGTGGAAGTCTTTTTATTTGCTCGTTTCCTCGGGTCGTTTCTGCGTATTCAGCAGACAGCTAAATGTTGTGAGAAGGATGGCGACGAATGTTGCCGATATTTGCAATATTAATAAATAAATCGCAATATAGCCCGCACGCACGCGCACACACGCGCATGCCGAGGGTGTGTGTGAGAGAGAGAAATGAAGCAGTCGTATCGCCTTCCTCTATCCGTCGTTTTTTTTTTTTTTTTTTTGTTCTGAAACGAAAGCGCCTATACTCAATGCTGCCTTTTCTCCGCGTTTTCATTTCTGTACCGACCGTAGCATTGACTGGCTGGTCGTTCAGAATACGCCGGCAGGTAGGTCGACATTTCGTCGCCCACGAGGTTTCTCTTCCTGGCAGCATCCAACAGTGTTTTCCAAGAATTTCAAAGCAGAGGAAATGAGCAGCGTCGTTAACGGGCAGTTTCGTTTATCCGCATTTCACCATTCCCTCCTTTCGTTTCTAGATCGTTTCCGAACCCCATTCAACCCTTCGTATGCACGTGCGAGTATTTGCAGACGCGTTCAACGTCCCAATAAAAGCTCGATGGGTCGTGAAACAACGGCATTTCGTTGAAGCTCTAGTTTCTTTGTTGCAGCCGCTTACCGCCTGCTTTTGTCATTGCGACAGAGCGAACTGCCCGGCAATATATATATATATATATATATATATATATATATATATATATATATATATATATATATATATATAGGCGCTGTCTCTGAGGCGCGTGCATTGCCCACTACGCGTGGCCACACCATACTTTTTTTTTCACTCATTGTCCTCATCGCCCTCATCGCAATAGGGATGCATGTAAAGGATTGGGTGACGGTTTCTTTTACTTGGGGGCCGTCCTAAAGGGCGTAAGGATTGTCCGGGTAGCCAGCCACCACAGTGCTTGCACAAGGGCGCCATTTGTCCCCGCGCATGCAGTGTAGATAGTGTTCTGTGAGACGCGAGTTGATCTGGTAGAGGAAGTGCTGTCTTGGCGCAATAGGATCGGGTGGGGCGCAGGTAATGTGCAGCGATTGAGACGCAACTCTTTCAGGGCTGCTATTTGTTGCTACCTAAGTTGGTTGCGGCGGCGCTTAGGGTCGAAGACATGGGGGACAGTTGACAGGCAGACCTGGTGTGGTTTCGCGAGATCAGGGCGTGGGTTTGTTAGCTGTGTGTGTCGTCGCTCGCAAGCCTCTCTCCACGGTCGGACGCCTCCTCCCGTCGTGCCAAAAGACCGCGGTCCTGTCGAAAAGGCGCAGGGCATTGTGTACAATATTGAGTGCAGAGAATGCCGCGCGTATTATATACTGGCACGACTAAACACTTGCCGGAAAGAATTCGCCAACACAGAGATCGACTTCGTCACCTAAACAGAGAACGCAGTGAGGTGGCAGAACACTGCGAGCTTTTTTGACCACCATATTAGCCCTGACGGCACCGGGGTCTTCGGGACCGAAAACAACCGGCGGCGGCGGCGGCTCCTTTTGGAATCCTGGCCTATCCAAAAAGCGTCAGCTATGATCAATCGTTTGCCAGGAACATTTCCTGCCATTTGCTCTCGAGGACTGCGAAAAGCGTCCGCGGGCCTGTCAAAGCGGCAAAAAAAAAAAAAGAAAAATGCATAATCGCATAATAGCCCCACGCCATCCCACCCCTAAAGATGGAGCAGGTAGGGCTCCGAATCGTCGAGTTTTAAAATTAAAATATATTTTGGTTGGAGTTTTCTTTGCTCTTTGATTCAGTTGTCCCCAACCAGGTCGAATGTCTACCTTTGAATAAATACCATGCGTGAAAAACAAATTAAGAAAGAGACTGCCGTGCTGCATATATCAGAGCACCTGGCTTGCAAAGGAATTTAAATTTGTTTTCGAATACCAATGGGAGAAAATTATTATTGCGAAAGCATTATATGGCTCATTACGCGAAAATCCGTCGGCGTCGGCGTGACCGAAAGATGTTACCAAAAATGGCCAACGGAGCGAGGAGTAAAAGCACGTAAAAAATGCTCGGATTAACGTCACAATTCTCAGGGAGGTTCTTGTAAAAAAAATTAAGGCTTCAAACAAAAAGTATTGCAAATTTATATCTGGGTGGGAATCAAAGCCGGGCCTCTGGGGTGCGTGACGAGCACGCTTCTCCGACGCCACATCAGCTCCATGGTTCTGGCTGACTAAAGGTGTGCCTAGTGCGTGCGTCATTGCACACGTCACGTCGCAACCATCTGGCTGGCTAAAGGTTTCACCACTATAATGCTTTCGCATTCCCACACGTAGGAAGTCATAAGTGTCTCTGCGTAATTATTTTTTTTTCTCTCTAGTGATACTTTTGATGGCAAACAGGCTTCCTCAGCCAAGACCGCGCTTATCATCCTATAAATGGCTGTCGCCGATACAAATAAGAATAAGCCAAAGATGCCCAATGACGACCTCCACAGCAGCAACGTGAAGAAAAAGAAATACTTGGCAGAGTCCCGACTTCAATCAAAACCTAGAAAGTACGAAACTTGTTGTCAGACGCTAGATTTCTGTAGCTTCCTGCCTTCTCTAATCTTTAGCTCCGGAGCGCCACCACTCATTTCGTATTCTCCTTTCGAGAATCACGTTACATTTGCGAAGCGCGTCGTGCTGTTCATTCAGCTTAGGAATAACTTATGCAATTTATCATGCAGGTACGCGTTACCTCTCGTTCATATAACTTGGCCACTGGAGTCGCAGAAATTATTTTCGGTTCTGGGTAAACGCAATACTGGAAAAAATCAAACGCAGAAGAGAACCGTTTCTAATCGCACGTTGGCAAAGCCGTGACGGCCAGAATTGACGTAAAGCATTTATTATGCATGCGCTAAGCCAGTGAGACCGGCACCTGTCCCTCTAGTATTTTACAGTTCATGGATACGTAATGCTTCCTTTCAATGCTCAGCGAGCGAGCGAGCAAGCGTTGGCCGTGAAAAGCAGAAACCTCCACCTTGCTCATATATAGCGCAAGTCTTCAGTGAACGCCGGTAGCTTTTCGCGGTTTCCCTTGACGGGATACCACGTTGTAATCACCCTCGCACTCTTTTTTCTCTTCTTTTCTTTTTTTTACTTTTCAGGTCTTCGTTACAAATTAGCCAGTCTCTGGCCTGCGAAGTTAATTTTTCGTTGATGCTCTCGGGTCTATGCCACACGCCTTGCAGCTACTGCGACGAAGACGTTCGTCTGACCTGGACCGCAATTCCGTCCTGTCGCACGGTGCACTAATTAACGAGGGCGCCTGAAATTCCAGCACGGAAGAGACGGTTTCCTCGCTTCCGAGGTGAGTTAGGAAAGATCTCCGCGCCGCCCTCTGGCGTTCGTCACACTTACATTCTGGTTAAGCCGACCAATGGGTATGCTTTGCCTCGCTAAATGTGTGCACTACTGCGAAGGTTCAGCGGATGGCTCTGATATACTGTAGCAGCGCGGAGAAGAAAACAGCGCGTCGTTTCCACAAATAACGCCAGCAGCTCTGGGAGCCACAGGCACTCGACCGAAGCACGCCGACATAGGTCTGTTTATGTGTGCTCAAGACAAGAGGGTTATGCCGGAAGTCGGAATCGGTGAGCTGTGTACCTATCAGCGTTTTACATTAGACTCACTCGCTCTTGGTGGCTGCATGTGTCGAGGCGAGGAAACAGAGCGCGCGGACCTGTGTTCCAATTCTATATCGCTGACTGTGAACCGCAAACCCACCTCGGCATTTTTCAGGCACAACATTTTTCAAGAGATACGGCTGACTCGGCAAACTCTGTACTATGGAGGTGAGCTGGTAGGTTGACCCAGCGGGCTAGTGCTTGCACAAACCCGGCACGTTTATGCCATGCTTACAAGCCGACCAGAGTCGACTTTGTCGGTTTCATGTATACAATCACCTTGAATGTTATACGCCGCGTCTGCTGCTTCAGTTGCGCTGAATGTTCATGAACACTCTTGACGACTAATGTAAGAGACGGATTCGTTGCGTTTCGGAGAATGGAAAGTTAGTTTTTTTTTCGTTCGTTTTGATTGGCGGTTACGAGTATTAGCCTTCACATTTGCTGCACGAATTTAGCGGTGCCGAAAATAGAGGGCAACCACGGCTGCATTCAACAGAACCGCCCTGTTTTGTTCGCGAGCTTAAAAGAAGAGAACATAAAAACTTCAAAGCGCTCAACAAATAAGAAAATGTGCACGAATACGAAAAAAAGAAAAAAAAAAAGAAATAAAAAACACACGTTGACGTCGTGTCTGACATCAGCGTTAGAAGCTATGCGTGTCTGTCCCTCAGACACACACATGCGAAAAGCCAGCTGTAGGGCGTAGGCAGGCTTCTTGAGATGTCCGATTTAATTTCGAAGGGGGATTTGGTCGGAACGAGACACAGGACGCGGAAACTTTATTGTAGGGAACTAAAAATTAAAAGAAAGAAAAGCTACTGTCTAATATCGTCTCCGTCCAATTTTGATTAAATCGCACTGTCAACTTGCCAGCCGTTTACGCTAGGACCGCGGGTGGTCAGGCAACTTAGTGAAATCTCCAGAAAGCGGTCCGCTCAATCTCTCATTTCGCCATCAGGAAGACTGCTTTAGCCGCTGTTACTGCTTCCTGCTTCCGGCCGGTAATTGCTGAAAAGTCTCGCTTCCGTCTGGCGGCAGATACATTGGTAGTATATGTGTAAAAACTTTGTATATTTAGGGCAGAACACGAACCGGAGCTCTGAAATGGGCGCCGCTAAATGTGGAGGCTGAGCCTGTGCAGGTTACGAGCCATTTGAATGCGGAATCTTGTTTTTTTTAATTTTATTTCTGCGACTGTAGCTAAGCGCTCGTTAAAGTGTCTATTTCTTTGTACACCCCGTTACGTCGTATATCCTGCCCCATCTTCCTCGTCCTGAAACTTCCTTCTGAGCCTCATCCCCTCTATAAAGCGATGAAAAAAGTCGCAGTTTCACACGGAAGGCGAAGCATCAATTGCGATAGCAAATTAGTAGAGAGCTATACGGAGTAAGGATAGTAGTTTTATCGGCAGCATAAACTTGGACATATTCACTTACTATGTGAATTACCAAGCATGATGTCAGCGCGCACAAGCAACATGAATAGATCACACTCGATGACCGCAGACAACCACTGTCAAAACGCTGGCGTGAGCAAGCGCGGCTGCAGCAGCGAGCGAAGGTTCGTGCGGTCTATCGCTTCAACGGAAACTGAGCGGCGAAAGCACAGCGCATAGAAAGGTAAGAGCCGTGTGGAGATCACTTTCAAGATACGGTGCGCGCAACCGCCCGCAGACACGCAAATTACAAGTACGCTGTTGCTGGCAGGGTATAAGCCACACCCCCTCCCTCCCGCGCTGCCTTCCCGCTTTCCTCCTTTCGCGTGGGAGATTGAGTCGCCAGTTCCCCTTGCGCCCGGTCGTAAGATAGTAGTAGTGGTTTCTAGAGGAATATGCAGCTTATTTCTGTTGCCCAATAGGGAGCACGGCGCAGCGCCAGGGGAAGGGGAAGTGGGAGATAAAGATGAGGAAAAGGGAAAAGAAGGAGAAGCAGCAGGAGTCTTATCCGATCATGGAGGAGGCCGGTGATGAAGGCGATGGCCTGCTGGGGGCGAGTGCTTATTGATGGGCGGTGATTCCGTTCAACTCCACGAACTCCAAGGGGCCATGAAGAGCTCAGAGGTGGGGAGGCGACGGGAACAGGAGGTCTCTGGTTGTCGCAGCAGGTAGACTCTGTTGCCCGTAGGCAGTGATGACCCTTGAGCGGTCCTGTGGCAGCGCGGGGCAAGCACAGAGAATGTGCTCGAGGGTCTTGGGGTTACCGCAACGTTCGCAGGCCGGTGAGGTGGAGTGTCCCTTGGCGTGCCGCCGCGCCGCCGTACAGACACAGCCCGTGCGCAGTCGAAGCAACGTTGCGCGTTCCCTCCTGGTAAGGCCACCCTCAGGAAGTGGCCTGGGACTATCGCTTCCCGTTAGCCATTTGCCACTCTGGCATCCGGGTTGACGGTTGCGAGCAGTTTTTTCAGGCGTTGCCTCGAAAAATCAGAGGAAGCGACTGCTCGACTGAGCGGCCCTTCAGAATGGTGGGCGGCTTTGGCGAGGGTGTCCGCTTCTTCATTACCGGCTATTCCCACATGGAAAGGCAGCCAGGGAAACGAGATGGTGACCCCCACGCAGACAGTGCTGAGAACTACGGGCTGATCGGCGGTGGTTGATGAGGCTCTGGAGCGCTGTCTTCGAGTCGCAGAGCACTGCCACCGGTTGCCCAGAAGGGTCGTCAGCCAGGACAGCCCCGCTAGTTCTACCGCGGTGGAGCTCGCGGCGAAGAGGATCCGACATTGTCTGTTAACAGCCCTAGCCGGGAAGTTTCAGGCTGCAGCGGCTCATCCCTTCACCAGGACTGATCCATCTGTGTAGACCAAGCAGACTTGCTTACAGCTCCTCGTGGAGTTTGCAGGCTCCAGCCTGTTGCAGTGCTGCAGCTGGTGTCTGTCGTTGAGTCGCTCCATTGAGCGAGAGGTGGACATCCGCGGGTCGATGGTGTGGTGGCGGCAGCGCGATTGTCACGGGGGGGGGGGGGGGTCCGTGATCACCTTCTCGTACAGCAGGCACAGACATCCCACCCGTGAGGACGGCTGGCTGCGGAGTCTAGCCAGCAGGACTCCGCCATTCGGAGCACGATGAAGGTGGTCAATGTGCCCCAGGGTGCGTTCGAGCATCATTAGCGAGAGCAGCCATTCACCAGTCTCTGCCAGTGTTGCAGCGACAGGTGAAGGCTTTGGGAGCCCCAGGATGCTTCTAATAGCACCTCAGTGCAGACCTTCCAGCTGCTCTCTCCTGGCCGGTGTTAGATTGACCAAAGAAGGGCATACAAGAGCACGGACGTTGCTGCGGCCCGATTCAGCTGCAGTGCCTACTTTGTGGAGCAGCCATAGCCATGCTGCTTCAGCTTGCTGACAGCTCCCTGCACCCAGCGCACATTGGTAGTCGTGGCCTTGGCTACACGAATCCACGTGATCCGGTGGTAAATGGCGATCCACAGGTAACTGACATTTGCTTCCAAGGTAGGGCATGGCCAGCAATCTTCAGCTGCTTTGTGTAGCGTCGAGCTGAGGCCAGTGGATGAACCAGCATGGCCTCGGTCATGGCTGTGGAGACGGTGAGGCCTATACTACCAAGGAATGCGGTCACCGCATCTAGTGCTCGTTGTAGTGAGCACCGAATAGATGGCATGGACTTCCTCGGCCCCGGAGTCCAGAGTGCCACGTCGTCGGCATAAATGGAGCAGCGAACAGGGAACCATGGGTTCATCGGGAGAGATGCGGAAAGGCCCGCGAGAGCCATGTTGAACAGGAAAGGGCTGAGAACCGATCCCTGAGGAACGCCAGTCGTGATATCCCTGGGCTCGCTAAGTTCCTGTCCAACGCGCACTCGGAAGGTTCTGCTGGTCAGAAAGGCGAAAATGAAGCCCCTGAGGCAGCCGCTTAGGCCGAGATGGTCTAGGCAGGCCTCGATGACCACGTGAGGAAGTCGTTCAAAGGCACTCTGGAAGTACAGAAGCACCAGCATTGCCACGTCCCCCATGGCCTTGGCATCCTCCAGGGTGGCCACCACATCGAAGATGGAGTCTACCGTGCGGCGTTGGCGCCTGAAGCCCGTATGCTGCTCCGGGAAATACGGGAGTTGGGCCGCAATACACTCAAGGCGTGCCAGTGCCACCCTTTCCATCGCCTTGCCAGCGGCGAAGGTGAGTGACACCAGCCTGTATGAGGATCGGGCTATGGCAGACTTCCAGGATTTCAAGATTGGTGTCACCACTGCAACCAGCCAACTCTCTGGGACGACACCGGTATCCCAGATGGTGTTGAAGCACTCGAGGAGCCGCTCCTTCTCGGCATCAGCCAAGCTGCGCAGCATCTGGAACGTGATTCTGTCAGCTCCCGGAGCACTGCGTCGCCTGGTTTGATCGAGTGTCGCCTTCAACACTCATACATGTGAATTGGTTCGATGCACAGTGCTTGTATTTATGCAGCCACCCAGTACGCGTGGTGGCAGGAGGATGGGATTGACCGGGCGGCTGCCTCTGGAGGTGGTGCCTGCAGGGCTGGTGGTGTGGCCACGAACAGGTCCGCCAGAAGCTCGGCCAGGTTGCCCGCGCTGATGCCCATGTGGACCGCCACGAACAGCACCTGGCGATGTGCACGGGCACCAACAGGAGTGACGTCAGGAGGCGCCAGGCTTATGGTCCGTTGGGAGAGTGGTTGATGGAACAGCAAACGCCCTGCGAGCTCTGATTTCGGCGTCACCGAGCTTGATGCCTGCAGACGGCGTCTGCACGGCGGAACGCTGTCCAGTGTTCCGGTCGAGAGGTGCGCAAGTGCTATGCGCTCTGCACGGCGCCTAGCGGCTTGCAGTTGCAGGTTCTCGATGTCCGGGACTGGCTGTACACCTGAGCCATGGAACGGATGATGGCCGCTTTTGCACTGTCTGCTACTAGCTGGATAAAGGTCCCGGGGTCAGCATCTTTCTGGCAGTGCTTGCGAAAGGACCTCCAGTCGACAGTGGGGCACTCCCTGCTCCTGGCGGTCTTGCCTCTGAACGGGTTGAGCAGGAGGGGCAAATGGTCCGACCCCGAGCTGTCCGGCATGTGATGCCCATGTATAGTTACAGCCCCCCGTTGCCAGGTTGACGTCGATGGCTGAGAGGACCACCCGCGCCGCGCGCCGGATGAATGTGGGTGCTCCGGTGTTGAGGATTGGCAGGCCTACTTGGTTGACGATGTCCTACAGTCCCTGGCCACGTGGACAGCAACGGCGGCTTCCCTAGGCGGTGTGGTGGGCATTGACGTCACCGCAGAGGAGGAAGTCTTTCCCGAGGCGTTGGGCCAGTGGCAGGAGGCTGGCTGGGTTCCATGGTCGGCATGGCCGGACATAGATGCTGGCAATGGTAGTGTCGGAGCCACCCAGTCGTACCCGAACAGCACAGCATTCAATAGGAGCTCTCGGCAAGTCTGCCACGTGGACTTCATCTGTGACAATTTTCGCCGCACGTAGATCGCGCAGCGTGGGGATCCCTGCTGGTGGCCCTCATCAAGGCAGGGGACAAATTGGCAGGACTTCCGCGTGCAAGAAGTGCGGCTGCTGTAGTGCACGTATCCAGGAAGGCGCAGGTTGGCTGCAGCAGCGTAGACCTCCTGCACAGCAAGCATGTCATACTCGCTCCACAAGAGGTGCATAGAGAGGTCTGTCTGCCGCCACCGCAACGAGTTTGCCTATTACTGGAACACACTCGGGCGGCGGCGGCAATGTCCTTCTGCAGGCGGGTGGGGACTAGCCTTGTTGACTACTGGGTGGGGGCACGCCACCTGCCTTGAGCCAGATCGAACGCAGCTGTTGGTTGTCTGGAGGCCGCAGGTCGGCAATCGCCCTGAGAAGGAGTCGCGGGTTCTTGTTCTGCTTATCGTTGGTTGACTGGGGAGCCTCCTTCGGGGACGGCCCTGGCTTGATGCTGCCCCACTTCTTTGCACATGCCTGCTGTACACACTGCTGCAAGCGGGGTTGGGGGTGGTTGGTAGAGGTCGTGACTTCCTTGTCAGGAGCGCCGAGTGCTGCAGAGTAGGTTTTGCCGCCTGCCGGTCTAACATGTGGCGGACCGGAAGCAGCTGCTGCTGAGCTGGTGGGGGCAGTCCACAGGACCGCCTGGGCCTCGCGATGCGACAAGTGTGTGGAAGCTGATGCCTTTATGGTGACCAGGCACCGCCCTCTCTGCCATAGCTGGCAGTCAGGTGAGTCGGATGGATGTGGTCCCCCACAATGCAGGCAGCTGACCCTGCTCGAACAGCACGATTCCATCTGGTGTGGGCCACCGCACCGCAGGCACCGCACCGGTCTCCGGCAGGTTGCTGTGGCATGCCCGTAGCACCCGCAACATAGGCGCTGCAGAGGGCGCGGCCGGTAGGGCCGCATCTCGAAGGGCATGCTGAAGAGGTAGATCCTTGCGGGGGGGGGGGGGGGCAGAAAAACGCAGCACCAGGGTGGTGCCCTGTCGCTTAGCCGCGACCACCCGTACCTTCGACGATATGACAGCCAGAAGGTCCTCATGGGCGTAGTTGCCATGTACGCCTGGCACCACGCCGCTGCTCTGGGTGCGGTCTGCCCGATGGCACGCGGTCACGGGCATCCCGGCGATCTCTGACGTGGCGAGCAGGTGCTCTGTCCATTCCTGCGATGGCGCGTCCGCAGCCACTATGGTATTCTTCGTGTTCATGCGTATCGCCTTTACCCCAGTCAGCGCGGAGAGCGCCTGCGCCATGGCGAGGCGGCAGGTACGGGGAAAGGCGGCACCGTTGTGTGCTGGACGAAACAGCCTTGTGCGGGCTGTCAGCGGCGATCACATAAGTTGTGGGAACCCGGGTCGTAGCAATGGGAGCCACGGCAGGAGGAGCAGAAGGAGCAGGTGAACTACAGGAGGCTGTAGGTCATGCGGCAGGAGGGACGGCAGGCTCGGTCCTGAGAGGAGGGGCGTTGTTCCCGGCTAGGCTTGGTGGCAACGCAGAATGATGGCGGCGTTTCTGCGCCTTTGACAGGATGTGCTGAAACTCGCCCTCGGTGGTACTGCCACTATCCGGGGTGAGGGGGCGATCGTCTGGACACGTGGCGGTAATTTAGTCGTCGATGCAATGTGTGGCGCAGTCCCGACTGCTTGTAGCTTGCGCGAGGCACCCTCATCATCACTACCGAGCTCGCTAGGACGCGAACGCTTACGCGTAGTAGTGGTGTCCATATTAGGGTGGTGACAGCCTTTGTAAGGGTACTTGCCGCCGCCAGCTAAATTGACGCGTTAAATGTGGGGACCAAAATGGCGAAAGACCAACCGACAGACCACGTTTCCCGCAACCATTGGTGATGTGAAACTAATTAACTTCTTTTAATAAACTTTGGCCTCAGCAGCCACAGGCTTAGAGCGTGTCTGAGCGCAATAAACGGCACGTCTACGTTTTAGTTAAACAGGATAGCAAGCACAGTCTTTATTGCAGCACACTGGGCCAAAGTTTCCAGGGCTGCACATCGCATTCTGAATGGAACGCACCAGCTGCCACCATACATACACATCGTGTGGACTCCGGGGCATGAGTCCTTACGCGGCAATCAGCAGGCACACGCCTCCGCCCGAGCGCATGCACACCGGCAGCCGCGAGATGACCGCGCCGAGCAGTTCCAACCAGAGCTCATACCATTACCCTACACTCACATCCTACAACACTATCGCCTTTCACGAAGAACACTACCCCCCCCCCCCCCCCCCCCCGCATAATGCCCTGACGCGAGAGGACGCCGTAATATGGCGAAAACTCCAAACAAACACATATCCACATTTGAGTCTTTATCACGCCATACACCCTGCGCTGTATTCCTATAAATGTCCACACTGTGATCAATGTGCACCACTTTACCACATGGTATAGGCTTGCGCAAACACACCACACCTCACACCCATAACACACCCCACCACACGGCAATGGGAGGGAGGCAGCGCTGTCTAGCTCCGACTCGACGAACCAGCTCAACCTGGTCAATCGAGCGAGAACGGCAGCTAAGGCCGCTGGACTCCTTGTCTGAGGGGACCACCCACTGCAGAGCGGTGGAGCTACCTACGCTCGCGTGCTCTTTGGATTAAAGTTTATTCTCTCTCTCTCTCTCTCTCGAAAAACACCCTTACAAGTGGAAGGCAACGACATTGCTTAATGCAGTTCACATTCTTGGCGTGAGATAATAGTAGCACGAGCACGCCATCGTGCTTTATAAATTATTCTTTTATATATGTCGCACGACAAGCAATAGAAAATAAATTTGATATGTCAAAATAAAAGAAAACGACAACTAGTATAATAAACATACATGGAAGTTTCCTGTGCGCATTGGTGCAAAACTAAATTAGGAAATTTAATTGATCGCTTGCTAGCATGGGTACACCAGAGCGTGAGAAAAAAAAAGCAGGAATGCGGTGCGACTTCTAGCGAGACTGGGGCCCAAAATGGCTATACCCACGAAATTACCAGGAAATAGCAGTCGAAATTTTGGTGTTGTCACCACCCTAAAAAAGCGTTGCATGTAGGCTCCCTAGTCCATATCATCCAGGTTTGAGCGTATCGGCAGTGGTACGTACTGCGGTTCGAGGGGAGACACGCCCAGCGACCCCGGAACAGCGGCGCAATCCCCTGTGACCTGTACATCCGAAGAGCTCGTGGGGGTTGTCGAGGGCTCAACGGCTGTATCGATGGTGCCGGCCGATGGTGTCTGCAGAGCTACCGCAGTGGCCAGGGAGGCAGTGGCGACGGTAGTGTAAGCAGGAGGATCCCGAAGTAGGCGGGTTCCTGGCGATCCCGTCCGGTTGCTCAGGCTGGGTCGTCCGTCAAAAGAGACGGCGTCGCGAGCATCCCCGCTTCGGAGGAGGTCGTTGATGAGGCAGTTGATGTCGGCCGTTCGTTGATGGCCCGGCAGAGGCATTGCGCCTGCTCGTGCTGCAACCGCGTTGCCTCAGCGCTGACGACGAGCTGCTACAGAGTTCGTGGGCAGGCGACGCTCACCGTGCGTCTGCGAGATGAGCTGCGTACGAGGGAACGCTGCGGGTGGCCCGTCGGCTGCGCCATAGAAAGTAGGGGCGCCCCTGACCATGTTAGCGGCGAAAACGGCTGCGCTCGCTAGACAAGCGCGCAGATGGCAAAGAACTAAGTCCAGCTCGTGGATAGTCCTCAGTATAACAAAAGGCGAAGAGGAAATCTACGGAGATGACGTCGTCAACCGGGCGAGCAGGCAGCGCCACAATGTTAGGGAGCCTACATTCAAGCGCTGTTTTAACGGCGTTGCATGTAGGCTCCCTGTACACAATGTAGTGCCACAGCGCCACCACATTGCAGTGTGATCGGAGCGTCTGACAATCAAATCCGAGGACTGCAGTGACAAGCAGAGCGCCTGAGCCACTGAGTCACGGCGACCTGTGTGTAAGAAAAAGATCGGCATCCTGTCGAAATAATCAAGGAAAATACAAAAATAAATAAGTAAATAAATAAATAGTCGGAAAGTGGCAGCCACTAACTACGTGCTAGAAATTTAAACCTGCGGTTTGCAAATGTTCACCAACCCCAACCGTCGTGCTTAAAAAGGAGTTCCCATGGCAGAATTCGTTCTGCGGAAATCCTCAAGGTAGCGGAAGTTCTCGGGTGGATGACAGTTCTTCCTTTTCAAAAGGAGTCCATGTGCACCGTTCCCTAACTTTGGGCGACAGCGGCACGAAACACGTCAGTGTAATCTGTGGCTAGTATACTCAGAAAATCACTTTCCGCGGGACTATATACTTTCAGCGTCAGCAGACCGGCTAATCCAGTGGGACAATAGTCTGTAGGAATTAAGGTGACGGCGGTGAACGAGCCGTGCCGCCGTTCCTACTCAGAAGGCGGCGAGCCGAGCGGAGGCTGCGACGACCAGCGTCTCAAGCTCCTGGAACAACACTGCGCGTGCCGAGCTTGCGCTTCGAGCACGCGCTGCATTTCTTTTTATTGTTTACTTCCTTGACAGTAGGCGCCAAGGCACCGGTTGGGAGCGCCGACCAAAGCGCCCCGCGTTGCAGCGTTGGTGGGCGCTACAGGGCCCTCCGCCCAGACAGAACGGCAATGAAGGAAGGGAGAGAAGCTCAGTTGGATCCTTGTACTCCAGCCTGCATCTTAGGTGCGCCTTGTTGCTGGCGCACGCGCAGACGTCCTTGAGGCAAGTGGCTCCGGCAGTGTGGCATTCGCTGCTGGCCTTGCAGGGCTGTCCGATACGTTTCCGGCGGTGGTCTGTAGCTTGTCGCAGGTCTTGCCGTCCAGCGAGCGGACAAACTCGAGAGCACAGTCGCAGATCAGACGGTCCGCTTCGTAAGGGGCCGCGGGCGGTAGGCTGCCGGCGTCCCCGAGCCGAAACTGGTCCTCGTAAAGGTTGCCCGAACCGCCAGGGTCAGGCCAGTCGGCACTAGGCGCAGGGCCGTGATCCGAGGAGTGAGAGTAGCTGACGTGTCACCGCTCCGCGTCACCGGCGTGCTCGTACCGTGACCGGCGTGCTCGCACCATGACCGGCGTGCTCGTACCGTGGCCTGGTGGGCGCCATGGACGGTGAGCGCCGTGGCCGGTGAGCGTCGTGGCCGGTGCGCGCCGTGGCCGATCACGTCCGGGTCGCCATTGCAGGAATTAACGTGACGGCATGGCTCGTTCGCCGCCGTCACGTTAATTCCTGCAAGTCAAAGCGGCGATGCGGGCTATAGTGGGTCTCTGGATCTCGCATGCATGCATGCATGCATGATCTCGCAAAAAAAATAACACTTACAGAGAGGGAAACAAGTATAAACTAGACGAGTGCTAGTGTTTGCGCATGTGTATACCTGCATATCTTATTTGGGTGCACCTGTGGCATAAACTCAGTGGATGTCTAGCGCTCGTTCAGTCTACCTTTGTTGTAAGTGGTTTTTAAAATCCGCGCTGCAAACACAAATGCGAGATCCAGCGGGACTAAACGCCATACGAAGCGCGAGAAGCTTCGTCGGGAAGACTCCTAGCCAGGGCAATTTCTCATGTCACGCCGTTTTCGTGCGGTGCTGACAAATGTTTACGTTAGGCAGCCTACATGCAAGCGCTTGCATGTAGGCTCCCTATTTTACATTGCATTGGGGCGCCGCGTTTCGTGCTGCGTCCTGTAAGGGCGAAAACGTTTCCACATATTTAGGACGTGGTAGGTAGTCGCGCTTGTTGCTATTTATTGAACTCCTGCGAGCCCGCCAATGCGCGACGGGCTCTTTTGACGTTGGTCGCGGCGCGGCTGCTTGCTACTTCTGTGTCAGCTTGATATCATTCGAGAGATGATATGCCCTCGTGCTGAGGACGTGCGCTCGGGGAAATGGTGGAAACTCAGGACTGTGTATACTCAGTCCTGTCACCGACCGCTACTACATTCCAAAACGACTAGACGTTATATAGTTTAGCCGCGGATCAAAAGAATTTACTACGTCATGCGCGCACGGAAGCGCTGTGCTGTTGTCCGCCGTCTTATTAGGAATCTTTTTTTTTCTGTGCTCGACGTGTTCGATTCTACCGCTGGCATTATGAAAGTATAAGGCAAATGAAGGAGAGGCCTTCGTATACCATGCGTATGTCTATTTGAAGCACCATCGAGGTTGTGGAAGACCAACTAGGTATTTCATGAACACGCGCAGTTATACTACGGAGTGGGCCTAGATATTTTGACGAATTTACACTGTAGGCCCCTCGAGTCCCGCGATACAAGTTTGCTGCTTCGCTATATAAATCCTGATGGAAGTCTCAGCCATGGGATTTATATTGTCAAAAGGAATGCAGTTGTTGCGAAAATCAACTGCCTTCTCCCGATAACGACGAAGAGGTGCAGAGAATAACGAAGCGTCGTACTTATAGTGAATACCCCCCCCCCCCTCCCCTCAAAAAAAAAAATAATAAACGTAGCTGAATTGCTTTCATTGTATAGTTAAATCAATATATATGCATTTCGTGTCTATGTGAACTGCAGTCATACCGATGTAAACGGCATTTTATTAGTGGTCACCTGTGGGTTTCAGCAGAGGAATCAGTTTACCAGATAACTTTGTTTTCTTTATTTCTTTAAACACACTGCCAATAAAGTGTGGAATGTTTGCAGGAAAGACACACATGGAAAAGTCCGAACAAGATACAATAGAAACAGTAAAACAGTCACACAGTACACTCTTTACGAGTACAAGTTCAGTACAAGTGAGCCGAATAGCAGTACGAGTCCAACACATGTATGATAGCATGCCGGTCATGAGATACTTCTGAAGGAATTACGCATATTAAGAAGCAATACGACTGTTGTAGGAAGCAGCGGTCGGCAATGCTTCATGGTAGAGTGAGCTTTCTTTGACTGTTTGTCTTGGAGATGGTGCACGCAGTATGGGTCCTGTTTAATCTAATCAAGGAAGTGGAAAGTCGATGAGGGCGCGCGAATCCCATTTGCACGTGATTTATATATATATATATATATATATATATATATATATATATATATATATATGAGAAACTTCCTGTAGACCATATAGCTCAGATCCGCCTGTTAAAGTGGATTACCTTAAGAGGCGGAGTTTACTAGCACGATAAATTGTTATGTCCAGGCAGCTGATTAACAATATTTACAAAAGCCTTTTTACTTATTCACTTCAGGGTACATGTTGCAATAATCCTAAATCTAACACAACTTTCCACCTATCCTTCCTTATAATGTGCGGCATTGGCGTTCGAGTTAACATATTCCCAATACCGTCCCTTTAGTAGTTTGGGATGATCTTAACGCTAGCATATTTTAAAGTTGATTTTGAGAACGCATATTTCACATGTGGTGCTTTCGAAATTTGGCTGAGCACACGTGAAATAGCTATGGCACAGCTTCAATTTCACAATTGCAACATGTGCCCGGAAGTGAACATTTATAAAGTTATTTCTTTATTTAATCTCTTAATTTTCATCGCCATTTCTCACGCAGGTAATTTCAGCCTCGTCTAGAAATAAACCTGAAAAGGAGTTTCTAAGAAGTTGTTCGTTACACAAGCACACAGCGAAGAAGCAAGAAAAGTCGATACTTTTTTGTTATTCCTCATATATTAGCGCTATACGAACACCTTCTTAGTAATGGTGCACGAAGCTGCCGAAATTGTCACGACTGAAAAGTTTGTCACAGGCTACTGCAATTTTTTTAAATAACAAAAAACATTCACCGACGATTACGATACGCCCTAATCCGAAATGTAAGCGCAGCGGCGTACGTGTTTTTCTTTCGCGATGCAGTGGCTGGCGCCGACAATCCGTCTCGTGCGGCACGTTGCAAACGGAGCGAAGTGTGGCGCGACTGCCCTACTAATCGGGAGACCGTGAGAGGCAGCGCGTGGGTGACGCCTGGGTGCGATTCACAGCAGACGCCGCAGACGGGCCTCCGCTCACGCAGCGCTTTGTTTCCGTAGAGACGACGCGCGCTACTCTGGCACCATCTCGTAGCCATTGTCGCCGCAGAGGCCGTCCTGCCGGCACTACGCATTTCTTCTCACGCTTTCGCCAACCCTCCTCCTGCTCCTCCTCCTCCTCTTTCCTACTCGCGCTCTCTACGCTATCGCCGTCTTTCATCCTTCGCTGTGCTCGTTCGCTCGGTTACGAAGGACGCCGATGCTCGCCGCGGGAACGGGTTCCTAAGAGCTGCGCTTTAAACTTCAGACAGAACCCATTTTCGGGGATGCGTATCGTCGTTAAGGCCATTAGCATTCAAGTGGGGGAGCGCACGTAGTTTGGCGGGGGGTATAGCTACATTATTGAAATAATTGGAAAAGTTTAACGACACGCTGGACACGCTGCGTCAACTAGCGGCGCGAGCCCGAAGTCCTCCTCCATTTGCGTGGCCTCCGAAATTGGACCGGTAGCGAGCCGGTGCGCGCTCACGCTGAGAATTATTCATCCCTCGTTGCCCCAGCCAGTGGTCGCGGACGAGTGGATGCAGCATAGGGCTGCTGCAGTTGGGGACCAAGTTTCGATACCGACCGGTACCAATGTTTCGCGAGCTTTTATTTTTGTCTTTTTGTTAGAAAGGCAACCGGCATAAAGAGGCTAGAAACACGATAGAAGAACCGCAAATTTGGAACTGTAGGCTAAGATTGCTAATGGCATGAAAACATTAGAAAGAACAGATGGTGTATATTACATAATACAACCCTTCCGGTGCACTGATTACCTTAAGCAGAAAGGAGGAAAGAAAGCGTGGGATGTATCTTTCAAAAGGAATGGTGAGGAGTGCTCCGAACTCCTGGAAGTGTTCAATAACGTCCCACGCTCTTTGGGCAGACACTATCTATTAACCGACGGCCATGGAGGCAGCCCAGCGCACTCCATGATTGACGATGTGCGATGCATCACTCCTTCTGATGGGCGCGTACCGCTTGTGGCTGCAGCTTGGAGTATCAGCGCTCGCTGACGTAGAGGTCGGCGAACGTTTATGCGCAATCAGCGTTTTCCGGGAGAAGTAAAGGGTGCAACGTAGTCAGACTGACACGAAATGCCATTTAGGGGAATACCAGTGCTGGCAGGTCCATATCTGTCAAGGCGGTGCAAACGTTTTGGTTTTCTTTATGCTTCTTTCTAGTGTTTTAGGACACGGCTGGTGGTTTAAGCATGGAAACAGAAGAAAAAGCTATCGGGACTGCATTCAGAACGGTGATGATTATGGTCTTTCGACTGTGGTTCACAATCCACGGTCTCAGATAGACACCACTTTCTTGAACGTGGAGAAACAATAAAAAAAGGAACAACAGGAAGAAAGAGAAAAAATAAATAAAGAAGGGTAAAAAAGAGAAAAAGAAAAAGTAGAAAGAAGAAAGCAAGTACAGAAGGCGGAAAGAAAGAGTAAAACAACGAATAGTTTGTTGGTAGCCAAACACAATAAAGTACTGCATTCACATAACGCAGTTGAGACCCCAGAACTTGATGATATGTAGTTGTGAAAGGCGTTATACATACACGATCTGCGTAGTAAAATTGGATAGATGAACGTATCGATCCTTCGTGACATTGCACAATGGGTACATTACAGAAATTACTGCCACGGAATATAAGCATAGGAAAACAAATTGCCACTGTGGCCCTTTATAGTGTCCAATAAAGTTACACTTATGTAACTTTATAAAAAACAGTGTACATTTAGTTTATTTTAGAATTTTCATTTACAAAGGCGGGTAATGCTGCAGGTATATTGTTTTTCTTTTTTTTGCGATGAGATTTAACAAATCTCTAAAGAATACTGGTGTAGATTATTGGCAAACACTATTAAATGGGTGGTGAATAAGTGGTAATGAATGAGTCTCCGGCAAGAGTACTTCATACATTCAACGCTGTATCCTATGTAAATAAAAACACGCCATACTTCCTAGGCGACCCAATTACTCCTAAAACAAAATTGAATCGAACTGAATTCTGGGGATTTACGTGCCAAGACCACCATTTGATTACGAGGCACGCCGTATATAGGAGGGGACTCCAGAATAATTTTTACCGCCAGGGGATGTTTAACGTGCCCCCAATTTAAGGGACACGGGCGTTTTTGCAATTCGCCCTCGTCGAAAAGCGGCCGCCGTGGCCGTGATTTGATCCCATCACCTCGTGCTTAGCAGCTAAGCCACCGCGGCGGGTTTAAAACAAAATTGGGAGTTACGCCCGAAGGGCTAAGCGCTGACAGCGTTGGCTTAGCGTGGCGCTAGAACAGTTCGCATGGCGTTACAAGTATAAACTATACGCGAATGCGACACACACGGGTGCCCCGAAAATTCGGGATGCCTTAAAAGCTTTAACACGCAATGCAGGCCCTGTAATGACATTACACAAACGACACGCACTGCCCGTAAAGAGCGGTGCCGGGGAAAGACATCGCATTGAGATTGTGAGCACGGAGTTTGTTTTGTACTTTGGCAGTAGAGAAGACCTAAAACAACCGCCGTGCACTGTAAATGAAATGTTTAATGACTTTTATTTCCTCTCCGCGATTATAAAAAAAAAAAAAAGCCTCTGGGGACCGATTCAGTCAGTAACTTGAGACCTGCTTTGAGCAACTTTAGAGGTTGGATAGTATAACCTCTATCTTGCATATGCTGTGTACCGTTGGCACAGATAAAAAAAAGTTAAACTAGTGCGAAACACACCGGATCAAAAGCATACATAAAGAACACGAGCGCTAACTTAAAACTGACATTAAAAGAAGCCCTCTGCTCCCTGGCGTACCGTTGCGCATGTGCGAAAAACAGCAATCACTAAAGCTTTTTTTTTGACAGTAAATGCAGATGAAACACGAGCTTAATCGAAAGAAAAAGTGCCTGTAGCCAGTGTTTTCTTGATAGGGAAAAAAAAGAAATCAAGAATATTTTTTCTGTGCTGTTCACTGCTCTTTGTACGTTTATTTCACCTTGTTAGGCTAAAAAAATCTTGTATCCTGTTATAAGCTCGTGTTTTATCAGCATTTACGGTAAAAAAATTAAAAATAGTGATTGTGGTTATTCGCGCTTGCGCAGTGGTACGCCATAGGGTGAATGGATTCCTTTAATGTCAGTTAGAGCTGGCGTTCTCGCAGTCTTCTTTCGGTCACTTGTGTTTCGCGCTAGTTTGACCTTTTAACGATCTACCAAGTAGCTAAAACATCTACCTTTATGGCATTGATAAATACATCCAGCTTACACAGCGATGATTTGCCTGGACTGTGCATGTAATTGGTATCGCAATAACAAATAAGAGGCTCATGTCGACATCTTCATCAAGTTTTTTTTTTCACCACTGGATACACAAGGTGAAAAAGTGAGAGCCGGAAAAAAAGCCAAACTTTCTTCGGCTTGACAAAGCTCCGGCCTCCCAGATAGGCACGGTAGCGGCTGGTGTATCAATACAATCACGCATACAGAGTTGATATAAGAGTATTTTAAGCGCAAGTACATATAGATACCTTTATGTTAGTATACAGGAACTAGTTATAATACACTTGTGTAAAATAACTCCCAGTATACAATTACAATCTGTTATCTTGCATATTATTACTTAACACAAAGTCGATTGCATATAGCATAAGAATGGAAAAGCAATATATATATATATATATATATATACACCATATATACATATACACATACATATACACACAAACATATATATATATATATATATATATATATAACAAATTTCACAGAAGTGTACACTAAACACAAGTTACCATCAGGAAACCTTTTTTAGAAATTATTTTACATACTTGCAAATACATATGTGCATCTAGGCTAAAAAAATAAAAATAAGAAAATCTGCATATAGGCTGCTGCTCTCGCTACAGAAATCCCTGTAACCTAGCCCAGGGCGTCATCACATCCGGGAAGTTTATAAGCGCGAACACGCTACTAACGCAGTAGGGGGCGTCGGGATAACAATATCTGGAATATTATAAGTCAGAATTTTCACATATAAAGCGAATGCAGTTGTACTAAGGTAGTATTTTAAAGAGAGAAAAGCCAAATATTCAAAATTAGTGCGTTTGGCAAGCAAAGCTTGGCAGTTTCACATGAAGGGCGAGGCATTTATGCTCGAAGCGTAGACGCTCGAAGCAAGAGCAAGGTGGGTGTCCACTGGTGGAGATAGAGCCCGGCGCAGAGGCTCGCGGCTTTGTGGCCGCCCGCAGGCGCGCGCGACAGCGCAGTCGTTCATTTCGGCGTGTCTTCTATTTAATTAGGTCAGAAAAAGTAAAGTATTGCAAGTCATTACGCTTAACACGCGGCCTCTTTCCAGCAGGAGCTTGATGTGGGTGAGTAGGTGCAACACACTTAAAAAATTGCGTGGCTTGCATTGGAGGCGCAATGCTAAAGAGACAGTCCATGCAGCTGATAGGCAGGGCTAGGCTAAGCGCTACCAAGTCATCCCCAGCGTATTCCGAAATTTATTGATTATTGATTGATTACTAATTAGCTATTGATTGGCTATCGATTGGCTATCGCAAAGTATTGGCCACGTATTTGGGCTAGGCTAAGCACTACGAACTCATGCCCAGCATTTTTCGTAAATCCTTGATTATTGGTCGAATATTCATTAGATATTGAATGGCTATCGATTGGCTGTCGATGACCGACTAAGCTTAAGTAGTCCCAACCATGCTTAGCTAGACTTAGCCAGGGACAGCTTCGCTAGTTCACAGGGGTATGTGTCATTGTGCTTGCACCCTTTCTGCGCTACCGCCAGGATCGGCCCACATTTTTTGTCCTCGACGGATGGACTAACGGCCGGCTTAAACAGCTCCGCTGTTAAAAAGAAAAACAGCGCGACACAGTCTAGGGGAAAAAAAATGTGTACAACGGACGGGCGCCCGTCCGTTGTACCTGTCTTCTTTTTTGCCCTCGACTGTGTCGCACTGTTTTTTTAGGCCCAATTTCCAGCAAGTGAGAAGTCGCTCTGCTGTACAGCTCTTTTACTACTCTTAGAAACATTTGGATAACGGTGGTACGCAGCTCTGGGTTGGGACGTTGCCTAAGTAATCTTCTGGAAAGGCTAATAGTAACTGAGAATCTCAACGTCTTGCGCACTCATCAAGCGCAATATTATCTCCATTCCCTGAAAAATAACACGTTGTGACGCGCTCAGATCTTTCAGGACATTAGGCAAACTTCCTGCGCGGTTCGTAATAAACAGTTGTAAAGCTCTGGAACGCTCGTATAAGTAATTTTCTACAAAGACAGTAATAAACCTATACGCTTTATTACTTTCTATGCGCTTCACCCACAATATGGCCCCCATTCTCTGCAAACATAGTGTTGCTACCACTCGTAGTTATTTCAGGGCAGCGGAATATAAGCTAGAATTCACCCACGCACTTCAAAATCTTCCTGCACATAACCCACCCCCTCGCACCCCATTTCCTCTCTATATAAACTCGGTGAATAATCTCGGTCTTTCAGGACACCGCGAAAACTGAAATATAACGTTCCCGTGCCTTTCCAGTCGCATTAAACCTCTTGGTCAGACTAAAAGCTTCGCTGTAAAGACTACGTTGTGCCCGGTTTCCAGAGCATGGTGGTGTAATTCGCTAATGCCGTACACACACACAGACAAATAAATAAATAAATAAATAAATAATAATAATATATATATATATATATATATATATATATATACTGCTCTTGTGCTTCCTCCCACGTGCACTCAGTGCTCGCTCTCTTTCTCGTTTCCTTTTTCTGTTCCCCCTTTCCCTCACTTCCAATGTAGGGTAGCAAACCGCAGGGACTTCTGGTTGACCTCCCTGCCTTTCCTCCCCTTGCATTCTCCCTCTCTGTTCGTAAAAACAGAGCAGAGCGCTTAAAGATTCGAGGGGCTGCTTTCGCAAACGGCGTCGCCGCGCAGCGGACACATCGGCACACCTTTCCAGGCACGTCCATTGGCGCCAGTCCCCGCCGCCATTTGCTACACACTTCAGGCGGGGATCTAACTGTACGCGGGCGCGACATGTACAGGCGCGATGCAGCACACGCAAGGCAACTGCTGTTCCGCAAAAAGAACAACCCCCCCCCCCCTCTCAGATACCAGGCGTCGCACAACGCATAGGCGAGATGAGGAGTTCCGCTGGGGGTCGTTGCAGGCGTAGCACCTCGATGGTGCACGAGATTGTCATGATGCCACCGTAACCATGACAACTGGAGAGCATGAAAACAGCGGCGGGGGTGCCGATGGCGCTAACGTTGCTCGAGCGTCTGTATAATTGCTATCGCAATAACGAATGCTTGCATTGGATACGTTGACTCATAAACTGAAATGCATAAACTGAAATGCGAGCTTCTACAAGATTGCATCCGAGTATTAGGGACATTTGTGGTCAGAGCCGGTTCCGAAGTTTCGGAATATAGGTATGCTGTTTTAAATGCGAAGCATTTCTTGCCGGCGGCTCTGTCCGTCCCTCCCGTGTCCCACACCCCCACAGCGCATGCGCGTCACCTCCCCCTCTCTCCTCTCCTACGCTCCGTCCTTTCTCTCCTCTAGGAATCCTGTACGGAGCGGCGCCCGCGTGCCACAGCCCCACAGCGCATGCGCGTCCCCTCCCCCTCTCTCTCCTCTCCTACGCTCCCCCCTTTATATCCTCTAGGAATCGGAGTGGCGCGCACGACAGGTGGTGCGACAGCTGCATACTCCGCTGCGGGCGCCACGGTAGTTCCGCGGTATGAAAATGTCCAAGCGCGCGCGCCTCATTCTCTCTCCTGTGCAGCGCCGCGATGAGCGCTCGGGCCGCTGCCGCGAAACCATCTCCCGCTCAAGCTAACCATCTCCCCGCTGCTTCGCATCCACACATGGTTCCCTTTAGGGCCAGATGGAGTAATTAATTCCTTCTTTCCTTTTTTGCAAATACTCTTAATTAATTCGTGTACGGTATTAGGCCCATGTGAGAGTATTGCCAGCACCTAAATCTAAGAATATATACTATGGCTAACGTTCTGGAGAGATTTTTTTTGTTGAGTGGCAATACTTTAGGCTCAGTAATTGTGAGGTGCTGACATAATTCTTTTATTGCTGAGTGTAGGCAATTTAGGGCGACGCCTCCATTTTTGAAGAAAGATACAATGATTTACACCGAAAGAGTTGCTAAAGTGCCTCTGACTTCGAAGCAGGTAATTATATTGTCAGTCGTAGTCCCGATCAGCTTACTCGTGTGGTTGGAGGAGCAGACGTCATAGCAAGATTTATACAGATGTGCGGGATCTCCCCGTAATTAACTTTCTCATGCGGGAAATTGGCATTTCTTCGTCTGCCGCTGCGTGTCAACTGAGCTATTTTTGCTTTCATTTGTTCCCTGATTAGCGGATCAATTCATAGTTGTCACCTAATAAACTTATGCAAGTTTAGCGCCCCCCTGTTCCCCCTGTTCCCCCTGTCACCTATGTTTCTTGTTTTTGTCTATTTTTCCTTTTCTCATTCTGAGTTGCCAATGGCTCGTATTGTAGGCAAACATTCCTTCCAGTAAAAATGAGCCAACCATCAATGAACTGGATGCCTTCTTGAGGCGTCAGTTTGCATGTGAATTTCAGTTCGCCCGCCAAATTTCAAAAAAGAAAAGTATGAGCATCGAGGACACTTCTTTTGCAACGTTCTCAAACAATTATATTGATTATTGAGCAATAACCTTGTAATCTCCTACAAAGCTAAGCTCGCTAGCAAGAGTTGTTTCTAAATGACTCATTCCGGCAAGCGAATTCGGCAACTTTTGTCCTAGGTTGCCGCCATCCTAGGACAAGGGCGAAATTACCTAAAACGTGTTTACTATCCCTATATGAGCGTTTGTTGCATACGCGATTATTTTTGTTCCCCTTAAATTGAGGCGTAAAAAGCCATGAATACTTATTTTTGTATACATTTGTTCAGCGATAATTTTTCCTGTCATGAAATAACGCCCGCTCTGGCGTTATTTGTGCCTCGACCTAACTTCTGCAATCCCAAAGATTCTTTTTTATTTTGTGTGTGTGTTCTCTTCATGTAGATCTACAACCTGCCGTGGTTGCTTATTGGCTATGGTGTTGGGCTGCTAAGCACGAATTCGCGGGGTCAAATCCCGGCCACGGCGGCCGCATTCCGATGGGGGCGAAATGCGAAAACACCCGTGTACTTCAATTTAGGTACGCGTTAAAGAGCCCCAGGCGGTCCAGATTATTCCGGAATCCCCCACTGCCGCGTGCATCATAATCATGATCGTGGTCCTGGCAGGTAAACCTTCATATTTAAATATTTTTATGTAGATCGACTCCCAATGAGACATGTTTTAACTCGACAAAATATTTTGAATTGTCAAGTAGATCTATCCACCTCTTAGGCTTGCCTTTGACTAATTTCTGCCTGTTTGTTTAAGCTGAGATTATGTTGCACATTTTTTTGTACTACGTTTACAGTTTTCTTTGCATCTTTTCTGTTCTACATTGCTTAAGTGTACCATAACGAAGGCTTCGGCTATTCCTGAACAATTTCAGAGCAGTTTGATTTTATTAATTACATAAATAATTAGATAACTTATTTATGAATTAATCTTTCCGTTTGAGGAATCTCTATGGAATTTCGCTAGAGCTTTCTGACACTTTCTAATGGATATATGCTTTCTGTACGATGCTATAATAGTAGATCGCATAAGAAAAAGGCAACACGGTACATCTAGTGCTATAGGGTCCACCTAGTGGACGCGAAAATGAAATATCAAGGATAGGGCTATCGTGCGCAAAGATATAGATCCGAAAGTTGCTAATATTCTTGTTCTTCTAAGCTGTGAAAACGTACCACATCTAATTTATTTATCTTTTCACTCAGAACCTTGAACAGGCTGTTGTGTGGCAATGGAAAACGGAGGTCTTCTACGTCAATTATAAAGTAAATCTGGCTGACGCGTCTATTACAAATGAAAAGTCCTTTTTACCGATGTGCAACACCATGCGAGTTCTTCACTAATGGGTCGTTAAGGGATTGCTGCCCTAATTGCCCCTGAAGTACTTTTCCAATCAGGGGTGGCCTTGAACCTTCTAATTGCGACATGATCACTTGTGTAGCGGCAAATCTGCCGTCCGTCTTGCAGGTGAAAAGCAAGTACGAATTTCTTTTTTCTTGCTTTGCTTGCGACTCTTGCTTTAAAGATCCCAAGGAATTGAAGAAACCGCGTTGCAGCTTCTTTTTATTTTATCTCTGGGGGCTGAAATTGATTCCCTTGACAATCTTGTCAAGTACTTTAGTAATCGTTCACAAAATAAGCCGTGCTTCTTAACTAAAGGGCCACATTCACTTGAATTTCCTTCTAATAAGTTTAATTTCACGTTTGTCAGGTTTTTTTTTGCGACAAACTCGCGTACTTGTCAGGTTTTCAGTGACAAACTTGCGTACTTGTCAGCTCTTTAGTGACAAACTTGCGTCACGACAACATCTCGATTCAAAGGCAGTTGGCACCCGTTTTAAAATGGTGACTGCTTTCTCCACTTGTAGTAAAGTCAAGTAAGTGCTCTTCGGGAGTAGTGCTACATTTCTAAGCGACATGTTTTGTGGCTCTAGTGATTAGGTCGCTAAATACTCCGCAGGTCGAGACTTATTCATGAGAGAACAAATTACGCCAACATAACGGACTCCAACGAAAGTAGGAACAAAACTAAAAGCTTGTTTGATTAAGTTGTGGCCTACAGCAAAAACATACAAGAAAAACAAAGCAATATCAACATGAATGTTGTTACCAGCCTTCCCGTGCTTGCAAATCATTCGGCCAGTGTTCGCGAAGACGCTTCCGCGAACACTGGCCGATTGGTTTTGAATTCCGGCAACCATGTCTTGCGATGAACGAAACCTGCTTCTATGAAACCGCATCCGCACTAGCGCTGTAATCGGCCGTCTAGACGGAAGAATGGATGATAAGAAATGAACAGAATTGAATGTAAACAGTCCTTACAACCCTGAAAAAAAAAGCACGCAAGGAACAAAACAAAAACAAACGAATAAACAAAGAACACACACCATAAGCCCCATACATAATAAACCCGTAAGAACATATTAGGACTTTTATATGGTATCCCCATACATTCCTATAATCATAAGGAATTTGTCCCGTAAGATAAATATGGGAACATGCTGTCTTTTTTATGAGAGTTTATTTGAGCTTATTTAAACATGAAACATGTCCTTTTTTTACAAAAGGAAAGACAAAATGACATACCTTTTCATGGAGAAAAAAAAATAGGACGGAGCAGCATAAGGGATAGAACTGAAGGCAGGGGCGCGATCGGAGATCTTGTTCGTTTCGCGTTCTGTTCAGTTGCTGCAATGTCCCAAAGTGGCAGTATGTAAAATTAGTGACAAGTGGACGGAGAGAGCAGCCAATCAGCAACCGGCGAACTCCCCAAATGACAAACGTCCGGTAAGTTCGTCGTTTTGGTGGCGTCAAAATGACGACACGCTCCTGTCAATCATCTTGATTACGAGCACGTCGTCTGCTAGGAGCAGAACTAACACCACCTAGATAGCACAGGCCTATGCACTCCGATCTATGACGGCATGCTACCGGGCCCGAAATTTCCATTGCCAAGGCCGGCGTGACGAAAGCTGTGACGTCAAAATCACTGTTACTTACGCGGGAGCATCCCCATTGGACTGTATGGCAGTCGGGCGACGTAGCATGACGTCATGGATCGGAGTGCGTAGGCCTTGTGCTATCTAGGTGGTGTTGGCAGAACGCGACGAGAGATGTGAAGTTCGAGCGATCTTCCGCTTGCTACGAGACCAGCTTCGCATGGCACGTTTGGTGGATTGGATTATATCCAAATGACTGCTGCGGCTACGGAATCGTTCACCGCTTGCCGATTGACTGCTCTCTCCCTGCCGTTGTCAAAAGAAAAAAATTGCATACTGCTATTTTGTGACGTGGCAGCAACTGAACAGAACGCGTTTCGAACAAAGATCTCCAATTGCGCGGCTCAGCACGTGATCACTCATGGTAAGTCGGCCTGCTACAACCGCGCTCGGCGCACGCTCTTCCGAAACGGCAACGGGGATGTGTGACATCAACGTACAGCTGCCACACTCCTGCGATCGGATAAGTGTATACGTTCAAACAAATGGCCGAATTTGCACGAGAACCCCAGCGAGCAAGTGCGCATTGATTAGAACCTACCGGAAACAAACACATTGGACCCATAATATATATATATATATATATATATATATATATATATATATATAGCTAACATTTTCCGTTCCGAGTCCAATCACCAACCAACCTGGAGAACGACCAAAAGAATAGAAAAAAATGTCACAGTTTCGCCCTAAGGGCGAAGCAATGAATGCGATAGCAACACAGCAATGTCATACGAAGTAAGGTGAGCGGCTTTGGTAGCAATATGAATTGTAGTAAACATGAGCTGATTATTAAGTAAGCAGGTGTGCTGCGGCGTAAGTAGACCGACATGAAGAGAGACTCGATGACCACGCGAAGGCGCGTGTGAAACGGTGGTGTTGATGAGAAGCGCTTCCCGTGGGCAGCGCGTGCGAAGGGACACACCTGTAGCGCTGCACTGCCGATCCGGGCAGCATTGCATGTGTAGCGTGCGTTGGAAAATGTGGCCCGACTATTGCTAACTGAATGAACAAGCGTCGTGTGAGCGCGCACAAACAAGCATGAATAGATCACACTGAATGACTGCAGACAACGACTGTCAAAACGCTGTCAGCAAGCGCATAGGCCGCAGCGGCGAAGGTAGGTGCGGTCTATCGCTTCAACGGAAACTGAGCGGCGAATACATGGCGCATAAAGGTCAGAGCCGTGCGGAGATAAGAGACGGTGCGGGCGAGCGACGAGCGCGGTTGTTGGCAGAGTAGAAGTGCCCCCCCCCCCCCCCCCCGCTCCCTCCGGCGCTGGCTTCCCGTTTCCTTGCTTGCGCGTGGGAGATTGAGTGCGTTCGCTCTCCGTGATAGCGCGCGGCCCCGCACGCTTCCGCTCGGGCATACGGCGCGCGGCGAAGATTTTATCTATAGGGAACCTCACGGCGACGGCGACGGCGACGCCGACGGCGGAATTCCGGTTGAAGTGTCCATATAATTGCTATCGCAATAAAAGCTATTCTCTTTAAAAGTCGGCCCGACACGTATAATTATATACAGGGTGCTTCAGCGAACACTTTCAAAATTTATTTCAGGTTGCCTGTGGCAGATACCCCAATTCTAGTTAATGAGCTGGCGTACTCGAAGGGGCGGACATTACTTGCACAAAAATAGAAATGTATAATTGACTAATTAACAAAAATTTACTAATTACCTTTTTAACTATTTACCTCATGACCCGTATTGTAATTTACAAATTGTAGCCGTGGAGTTCGCAAGGCGGATCCACTTGGCATTAATTCTCAGGAGGACACCAGTTTCGAGATATTAATTCCCGAACTTTGCGGAAAAATGCATTGACGTTCTAGTTAAGTTTATGCTTCAATGCAGAAACCGACGTTTTCTTAAGGAACTAACTGGAACGCCAATGCATTTCTCTGCACAGTTCGGGAATTAATATCTCGAAACTGATGCCATCCTGACAATTCGTTCCAAGTGGATCCGCCTTGCTAACTCCACGGCTACAATTTGTAAATTGCAATATGGGCCATCAGGTAATTAGTTAAAAACATAATTACTGAATTTTTGTTAATCGTTCGATTATACATTTCAATTTCTTGTGCAAGTAACGTCCGCCTCTTCGAGTAGACTAGCTCATGAACTAGAATTGGGCTATCTGCCACAGGCAACCTTTAAGAATTTTTGAAAGTGTTCGCTGAAACACCCTGTATATATACGGGCCGACTTTTAAAGAGAATTGCTTTTTTTTGCTATTCTTTTGGCCGTTCTCCATGTTGGTCGGTGGTCCGTCGATGGTCGTTGATCGGACTCGGAAAGATAAGAAAACGTTAGCTCGTTCTTTTGATATATATATATATATATATATATATATATATATATATATATATGTGTATGTGTGTGTGTGTGTGTGTGTGTGTGTGTGTTTCTCTCTCTTTCGTTCGCTTGTTCCTTAGCTTGCTCGCTCCCTCTCGCTAGCTCGCTCGTTCGTTCAGGCTTTTCGCTTACACTGACAATCATCGTCGATGGTTTCTGCATAATTTTTTGGAAGAGAAAATGCGAAGTGGCGGCTTCACGGAGCATTGGCTGGCGAAGATTGACTGCGTGACCTAACGCTCCCTGCCGGTTATTTCTTTTCTCCACGGTGGTTTCATTCGATTCCGTTCATTTTTGTACCATTCGTTCAGCCGATAGCCATGCGTTATCATTTCTTATCATCCGTCTCGCCAGCGCTATGCGCAAGCACGCTTGTCTAGAGCGCTCGAGTGGTGCGTTTTGTTTTGGGCGGCACGGACCGACCGATATACCGATAACGCCTGGATTGAGACAGCTCGCATCTGAGCATGGTAATCCCAACCGAGGGTCAGTTTCGCCTACCAGGTCGTCGGGACTTCGTCAGCTTTAATCGCTTGGGATCGTCGGCGAAGACGCCGCAAGGCCACGTACGTAAGGAGGACTAGGAAACAACTTTATTTCGTCAAATTGGTTTATTGAGGGGTGGGTACAAGGCGATGCCTTACAGCCACCTCCTGAGCTCTTTTGATGGCCCGAAGTTGAACCTCCAGGCTCGGGTCCCGGAGTATTGCTTCCCAAGGCCACGTAACAAAAGCGGAGATAATACGGACATATCAGCAGCTTGGCGGGTACGACTAATATCAATGCAGATTGACTCCTCGAAGTGCTTGCTCGAACTCGGCCTGCCGTCTATGTGTAGCGTGTCTGCGGTATAACGTGTGTGATACCTTAACAAAAATTATACACGATATTCGATTGCATTTAAACAGACAGTCAATAGACGGTAAGAAAAACTCAATATAAGTGCAACAGAAGTTCTATAAAAACTTCTGCAATGTTACCAAAGGGGTTAATTCAGGCTCCTGGGAAAGAAAACAGGTGGATACCACATGCATGTCTTATCCGTTTTCGACTGCTGGTGTCCGTGTCGGTAAGCCCAACCATTTCTCTAACATAAATCCCTGCCAGCTAGCTCGACTTTCTGTGGTTCAGAGCGGTAATGCAATGGGTCCAGAGCCAAATTGTCAAGCACAACACGACAAAGAACGCTTCACGAAAGCATTGAAGAAATCATAATTATAAGATAATGTGAACGACATCGGGTGACTGAACATTTTGGTGTCTTATTGATCGTGCAAAAAGAAGCAAAGATATATATATATATATATATATATATATATATATATATATATATATATATATGTAAAATGCATCATCCCTTAAGCGAATGTCACTGATTTTCAACTTCTGATTTCAGTTATGCAAGGTACAAGTGAGTGGCTTAAAGTACAACTCTCTATCAATCTCATACTAATCCGTCTTACAGAAACTATTTTATTCTATGCTTTTGAAGGCAGTCAACCAAGGTGTGAAAATATAATGCATTCTCAGTCTCCGTCATACTAAGTGCCCCATCATATTTGCCAATGATAAATTCGACTGGCCTGTTCTGATCTTTCTCAAGTTTTTCTAAGAGCTAGTGTGGGGATCACAGCAAATGCCCCTAATTGAGAATACTGCGACCATCGGTCAAATATAGCTGTTCTTAAGGTTTTCTTGGTAACGACATTTGGTTCTAATATAAGCAACATGCTTATTCCATTTTAAATTATCTATGAATGCAACACCGAGATGATCACATTATTCCGCATTATTAAGAACATTTTTGTTATTATCACCAATTCATACGTGATGCGGAAGAAGGAATTGTGTGTGCATTTGGTTAACAAAAAGCAGCAAGAAGTCGATAATTTACGACGTGGACCTAAAGCTTAGGTACTCCTTAGATCAGAAGCTTTCAAGAAGTACCGAAACACTAATGCATCAACTGTGCCAAAGTGCAGCTTATACAAAGCATTCCCGGTACCTCAGCAAACTTGCGCCACGCACTGTTTGCTTCTATGGCCAAAATAATAAACGTAATTGCCATCCATCTCCTCAACTGCCCCGGGCACACTACACATTAGACGACTTACTTGTCACTGCTTACGTCACAGGTGCTACATTCAGACTGCAGGAATCACGTAGATAACTCCTACCTCGTTTTATCTAGCTCTCCGCTTGGTCATGCAAAAGCGGCATGGTCTAATTGCGTCTTATACGCGACTCTTCGTCTCTTCGTCTTCGAAGGCCAATCACCCAAGAATAGCTCTGCAGCAGATGACGCTGCTACTAATGAATGAGACCTACTGGGACCGAATACACATCTATACCGATGGTTCCGTCTCATCTACCAGTTCTTCAGGTGCCGTTGTCATTCCGGCTACGAAAACCACACTCAAGTTCAAACTGTCACACGTCACAACATCCACGGCGGCAGAGCTTGCTGCCCTGCGTGCTACTGTGCAATACCTCCTGGAAGAGACACCTCAGAAATGGGTCATATTTTGTGATTCTAAGGCAGCACTGCAGAGTCTGCATTTTGCCATTTATCACAGGACTCATCAGCAGCTGGTATATGAGATAAGAGAAGACCACCATCAAGCTATCGCTAGAGGGCATGAAATTATATTTCAGTGGCTACCGGGACATACCAGCATTGCTGGTAATGACCTCGCCGACGAAGCCGCCCGGTCTGCTCATCTGGAAGGCTGACCAGTCCCAATCCCCTTATCCAGGACCGACGCTGCAGGAAAACTTCTTTTCGTGGCTAAAGCTATGACACACGAATATTGGTATTCTCTTAACCCGAAGTGCCATCTCCATAAAATTGACCCATCCATGAAGCTTCAAATGCCATCAAACATTTCCCGCTCTGAAGCGACAGTACTGTGCCACCTCTGGCTCGGTGTGGCATTTACAAAGGCCTACTCGTTCCGCATTGGAATGGGGGATACGCCCATGTGTGACTCTTGTGGAACCAGAGAAACAATTGAACATGTCTTATGTCTCTGTCCCCAGTTCGACGTCGAGCGTGAAGCTCTCCGGACAGCATTGAACCGGCTGGATTCTCGACTATTTTCGGAAATGAAGATCCTTGGACCATGGCCGTATGCGTCGATGGCACAGAAAGCCACGAAAGCCTTGTTGCACTACCTCAAGTCGACAGGTCTTGGCGACCGTTTGTAGACTTCGTGCGAAGTTTCACATGTGCGCGAAACTGTGCTCTCTCTATTTCCTTTCTCTCTCTTTTCATCCCTATACCCCCTTTCCCCAGTGCAGGGTAGCAAACCGGACGTGCGTCTTGTTAACCTCCCTGCCTTTCCTCTCTTCTATTTCTCTCTCTCTCTCTCTCTCTTCGTCTCAGCTTGTTATGCGACGCATTCCTTAACCTGG
The DNA here is from genome assembly GCF_013339745.2 of Dermacentor silvarum. Lineage (NCBI taxonomy): Eukaryota > Metazoa > Arthropoda > Arachnida > Ixodida > Ixodidae > Dermacentor > Dermacentor silvarum. Next base: position 90,529,895 of record NC_051161.1, read on the forward strand.
GTTTCTTCCATCTGTTTGCCCCTTAATTGCCTCTGTGTAACTAGCTTTATGCACATTCGTGCTCGACTCAGAGTCGTTAGGTTCTTTTCACCCACTACTTTCTCGACATAGAAATGCCTTGATTAAGAGAAAGTGATCATATACCCGAGAGCAGGACCAAGCTACTTAGAAAACTCATACGGGTTTTCCAGAAAGAATTGCGCATGAACGTAGAATTGCCTTATAATCCCCGCGTGCCCTCACCCCCCCCCCCCCTTTTTTTTTTCTTTTCCTTTTTGCGCGATGATACAGCCTGCCTTACGCGGTAGGCGGTACTGCGCATATGTCTACTGCGCAGAGAGGAACTCAAGAATCAGAGTCATCTCATCCTGTAAATGCGTTTACTGCTAGAATGAGTTTCTGCGCACGTCTATATCATGCGTGATACATTTCCTTTTCTGTGTGCATCTTGTTGCATGTCATTTTTTATAAGAGAAAAAAAAATTGCCCAGGGTGTATGCCCCGAGTTCGGCCCACACAGAAGCCAACGACGTAGTCATTAGCACGTTTTATGCTCCGAACATGCAAACTCGCCGGCGCGCACGAGCGCTCGGCGAACCATAACGATGTCGGCGTCGTTCGCTCGTTGACTAGCAGTGTTCTTATGCTTTCTACGGTGTCGACAATCCACATCAACGTTATCCACTACGCCAATAAAAATAATACAGGGATAGCCTAGTAGTAATGAACGCCGTCAGAGGCCGTGCTTATAGCCTTGCGTCTGCCTAACAGCAGTCTCTGTGGACTCAGGGCTGTGTATTCTAAGCTAGCAAACCGTTCCGGGGCTCTCGGGGAGTGACGCTGGGTTGAGATGAAACAAGAACCCTTGCTGAATTAAGGCTGCAGAAAAACAGGTTGGATCCTACAGGCTAGTATTTGCAAGGGGAAACCAATTCAATTGAAAGCCGTGTTCTGTCTTTTTGGTCTTGCACGAATTGTCATACGGAATAGGAGAGTCATTAAATGAACAAGTGCAGACCCACTCCATGCTCAACCTAAAGAAGTTGTTTGTCTAGTACAGCGTTGTAATATGGGCTTGTTGGTGTGTGTAGCTCAAACAAGACAAGGAAACGAGCAGGGCACATGAATACACACGGGATAGCGCACGGCACTACTCCAATATCCTAATAATAGCAAAGTGTCTGTGCATGAGGCAACACTAAGATTTCAAGGTGTCAATATGGAAACGTGCACAGATTTGTACGTATCTCGGTAATCTTTACTCGGGCCGCTTGTGTTTCTCGATGCAGCCACTTGTTCCTATCAGCTGGCACAGCAGATGGCAATCAAACGTTTAGTCAAAAGGTCGTAAACCACATCGCCTATCGGCGCTTCTCGACCAGTCAAACTCCGCACAATCTCAGGCACTGTGAGTTGTCAAACAAAACCTGTTTGGCGAATTCCGTTGACACGGTCGCAGTTTCTCAGTATTTGTTCCATGACATTAAGGGTAACGACGATGTTGAGCCTTATATCCCGACATTTCTCTATGCGACCAATGTGGAGACCCGCTAAGGAAAACACGGGTAGAGTTGTCAGGGAAGGGAGATATTGGTTGATGGACTAATGATGACAGCGTGTGAGCGAGCACGAAGTTCCAAGAACCGTGTACAGAGCGCTCGAACACCCAGCCCGACGGCAGTATTGCCACGGGTTCCATGCGAGTCGCAATGACCGAGCTCCGTGTATATACGGCGGGAGTGGTTGCCACTCCGGCTTTATGAAATGCGAGACCACTGCTCTCCTGAGCATAGCAGTTGCCCAGGGCAATGCGGCTTCAGTGGATCTCGCGGATGTCTATGCAGCTGAAGGTCGGGAGGACGAGGGTCTTGAGAAAACAATGCGCAACCTGCAATAACCCGCCTTCAACACTGTCATAACATATGGTGAAGCGAGCGGAGCAGGCAGCAGCTCAATTGGCTTTGGCTTGGCTAGATACGCTTGTCTAGATTATTATTATTATTATTATTATTATTATTATTATTATTATTATTATTATTATTATTATTATTATTATTATTATTATTATTATTATTATTATTATTATTTCATACAGTGTTCAACTGTCCTCCGTTTTCTTTTGTATTCACCTTGCGCCTTGTATGCACACGCTTCTTTAAAATTTTTTTTCTTGTTTGTCTGTTCTTTTACTTATATTCCGCTGCAGTTTTTGTTTGTTTGTTTTCAATGTATGCGTGCGCAAGCACTCAGACACCCTATGGTTATTACCGGGCATGGTAAAACAAATTATTGATTACTATTATTATTATAATTAGGGCTAATTCATTTCTAATCAAACTAGGTAATCACAGTAGCAGAGGTTGGCGAGTGATACAGGAACAATGACGGCCATCGCGTAGAGGTGTGCAAACGACACGTGGTTGGCGATGGTCCCAACGCAGTCAGCGTGATTAGAGCGGTCGCAACGTTCCGTGATCGTTTCGAAGTCTTTCGGACCTGGCGCTTTATCTAGCGGTATTATAACTAACTCGGTCCGTTGAGCTGTTTCCTGTTCAGGCAGCGTTTCCTTAAAGCAGATTCACGAGGATTCATGCCGGATTGTCGTGAAACAGGGCTAGAGCAGGTACCACTCCGCGGCTTAGAAATCAGAAATCCAAACCGAAACTCGTTAGAATTTCTCTAGCCCCAACTCGATCAAGGCTGATCGCCGAGGGTGCGTTTCAGGGTCGAGAAAGATTTCTAGGAGAGTTGTTACGGCGTTCGTGCGGCTGCAAACGCCAGTGATCGTTTCAGTAGTTTCAAGGCGCGAGCTACCACCAATGATAGAAGAAGAACGTATGCTAACGTATGCTGCCAGAAGCCCCACAAGCTTGTGAGATGGCGAGCCGACTGGGTGTCACCATTGGCTAGGCCCTTCATGAACCAATATCGAGAACCAATCTAAAAAATACCGCGGAGACGGCGCCTCAACATTGCTGCCGAGGTGATTTGAGGAGTAGCGAAAGTCAAGGACACCAGTCAGTTCCTACGAAGGAGGAGAGGCTAGTTAGAATTAGTTACCCGTATGACCTTAAGCGGGCTGGAAGGATGCCGCCACGTTGAATCATGACGCATTGCCGTTCCATTCTGACACCGGAGATCTGAGAGAGACGTAATCATAAACCGCTTCTGCGGTAAAAAGGAGGGATAAGAGCATAGTGCAGTTCAACGCATGCGTGTATACAAACACACGCACACACACACACACCCGCACGAACAAATAAACGAGATTATACGGAGGTTGACGTCTGTGGCACGCGAGCTGCGCAGCTCGGAATAACAGATCTATGCCACCGAACATCTCGCTAGCGGCGGTCATACGCCTGCTCTACTAAAGCGTGATCCAACCTTTTGTTTTTCCGACCTCTTGTCTTGATTTCACCGACGACGATCAGAAACGCACTTTTCAGTGGTCTCCATGCCGTGCCCGTCCTCGTTTTGCTGTCGCAACCTCTCGTGTCGGTAATACATCAGCAGCCAGATTCGGCTCCGGTTCGCCTCGTGTTCTTCGTTCCTGCACGCATTTTCTGTTCCGCTCCTTGAAATCGCGAGAAATGGAATCCCGTCGTACTTGATAACCTCTTGCACTTGCGGTGCTCTTTGTCAGATGTCAAAAAGGGGAGAGCGATTTATTATATGTTTCTTTTCCTGTCACTCTCTACATCGAAAATGGAATCAATGCCTATAGCAGAAACGATCCCCTCAGGTAACACCATGCTTCGAGGAAGCCGCCTATGTCTCCCGTTCGCGCGCCGGCGGTGATTTAAGGCGTAATCACAGTGAAAAGTTTCGTGCTTTCTTCGATTACGTATTAAACAGCGAGCCTTGTACTTTCTAGAAAAATATGACCCAGTGATTCAAGACTGAAGGTACTGAAGGAAGGAGGCACGCAAGGTCTAACGCCCACTACAATATCCGTCTGTGTTCCGCGAAACTTCCGGGAGCGCGTCGCTTCGTCAAAGCAGATATTCAGTTGCCGATTATTTTCGATACCGTTAAGGGTGTCTCAACAGGTTCCTCAGAAAAACAGTGCGGAACGTGGTATAGACTCCAGGAAGAGAAGAGGCCAAGGATAGACCGAGAACTGGACAATAACGGTGTAGAAAATGTTTTTTTGAAGTTTCAAAGTAACAACGGCCACGATTGTACGAAGCGTTGAGGGCCGACCACATAAATTAGTATTTCAGCGTCAGGGCAGAACAGCGACGCTAATGATGAGCATAATTTTTATAATCAACATGGAGCAAAAATAGAAGAAGCCTGCCTCCATGATGTCACGCGTCAATTGTCATATGCCACGTCGTCTGTGAGTACAGTATTATGTGGCAATACGAGTGCTTCTACGGCTAACATCTAACCAGAAGAATAAAGGGGAAAAAAGCGGGCCAGATAGCACTCGGTCATGCAAGGCTAAGGCACCGCGAAAGTGTCAATCCTCAAGTCTTACTGGATGCTACTGCTAGGTATTAACTTGTTGCTGCTAGGTCTTAACTTGGTTTAACTTAACTGCGCATGTACGGGAAGGTATTCTCGAGCGATCATTTTCGGAGGTACCTTCCCTTTCGCGACATTTCGCGTGACTAGCGCTGGACGCGTCGGCGCCTACGAGTGACATCGTTCGTGGCACGCCACAAACGCAGGCAGGCGGGCTGGCAGGAGCCGTGTCTGTGTCGGGCGAAGGGAGTGCGCACCTGCGCCGGCGGTTACTAGGCAAGGCGAGGTGACGTCAAAGTTACTGCTTCGGCGCATGCGCCGCTAGGCAACGCGGGCGGCGTTGGCAGCAGCTCTGCGCATTGCCTCGTTAGTGCTGCTACAATTTGTTTCTCTGTCTATCTCGCTCTCATTTTCTCTTTCCCTCTCCCGAGCATTGCGCGCGTCGTGCGCATGCTCTCCTTCCCTCTCCTTAACGTCCCATTTCAAGGCAACATGTGCACGGCACGGAGAGGAGGCGAGGCACACGCTGCTCCGCGAGGTGGTTGCTAGGCAACGCAGTGACGCCATAGCTCGGCGAGTTTTTGTGACAGCAGGCGCCACGTTTTACGGTTAGCTAGAACAGCTTCGCTGTTAAAAGATCTACAGAAGAGTGGCTCGTACCATATTGTAAGCAGCCCGCGAAAGGACAAGGACTACTTTCGCACAACGCAGGACGAACGCTGCATTCTCCTTAAGTCGCCCTCGTATACTGGCTCTCTGCTTACACTTACAACTTGCCCGCTTCATCATTCTTCTTCCGCTACTCCGGCAAATCCGACGCGAGTCCAAGATTCTCAAAAAGTAGTGTTGCACCGAAACGCAAGGTACCCAATACTCAACTACACGAATTTGACGGAGATGTCGTTGACATTAGGTGGCTCTTGCTCCTCGTCTTAGAGTGAACGAAAGGCACGTGCACGGAAGAGAGAGTTCATGGTTGCTGCCAAATGTACCTGTACTGCTATAGTAATCTCTGCCTGGGCAGTCCCAGAGTAGGGTAGCCAACCAGACGCATTTCTGGTTAACATCCCTGCCTTCTCTCCTCATCCTCCTACCTGGGCAGTCCAACAGGCAAGTGGCGCATTACAAAATCAATACGACCTTCTAAGCCGCACACTACAGCTGCGCAAGCATACAGCACACGCATCGCGAAGCTTAGTTCCAAATAGACAGAAAGGTGCAGTTTTCAACGACACAGATAAGACGAAGAGTAAAAAAAAAATGCAGGGAGGTTGACCAAGGCCGTGGGTGGTTGGCTATATTACCCTTGGGGAAGTGAAAAGGGGGAAACAGAGATGAGAAAGGAAAAAGGTAAGAGAAAATAATGAAGACATATCAGTGCGAACAAACTCGCAGATGAATGTTATCTGAAATTTGCAGTCATTTGTACAGTGCCAGTCGCCTTCAAAAAGCGCAATAAGGGTTTTGTGGCCGTGTGCACACGAAACTGCTTAGGTCAAAAAATAGATGGACGGATCCATCTTCATTCACACAGGATGGCCTGAGGCCTTAGCGGGGTGAAGGAAAGGACGGAAAGGGTAAATCGATACTAATATTGATCCCGGAGGCCACCGTCTTCGACAAAGTTCCACAGCGCGATAGTCCCCGGATCTATTCCTCTGAGAGCAGTCTGTCTAAGTGGCTGATACTAGCTCACGGAGCACACTGTTGAGTGTCGAATGACGCACAGTGGCACAGAATATGCTTTATTCGCTCGTCAAACCCACAAAAATTGCACGCGATGCTGCTGGTCATACCTGTGAAAAATGAACAATCATTTGTAACTGCGACGCCGGACCACATGCGAAATAATAAAATGGTTTCGCGACGGGCCTTTTAATTCACCTGCCACCTAGATTCAAAGGCATCGTCAACGTAGCCGGTATTTTGTAGCGATGCGTTATGCTTTATTCTATACTAGTCTTATCATCCACCGCTCATGACCGGCTGATCCCGTTCATAACATGACCGGGCCGTCGCTCTGACCACTGACCAACCGCGAAAAGCGCGAAAAGGCATTAGCATCGGAGATGTATCGCTACAATATACCGGCCCATAACAGAAGGGAACATTAGAAATTCGTGCATTCGAAAACTGTATACAGGGTGATCATACTTAAGTGGTATGGAATTTTTAAAAATAGCTTGTTGCAGTTAACATAATGCTAGTCCTTGAGCTGCATTATTTATAGACGCGGACATTACTTGCGCGAGAAATCGAAATGCATGTTCAACTAATTAGGAAATAGACTATCTTTTGAATATAATTACTTTACAGTATATATTGCAATTTACGAATTGTAGCCGGGAAGTTTGCAAGGTGTATCCAGTTAGAAGGAATTTCCAGAATGGCGCCAGTTTGGAGATATGCGCCATCAAACTTGCCGGAGAAAGCACTGTTGTTCCACTTACTTTTTAAACAAAACGTCCTTCTATGCATTGAAACAGTACAGTAACTGGAACGCCCACACACTTCGTTCCACACTTCGGTAAATAGTATCTCGTAACTGGTGTCATCCTGGAAATTCACTTCAAGTGGATACGTCTTGCAAGCTCTCCGGCTACAATTTATTGTAAATAGTAAGATAGTAGTAAAAGTAGTAAGATAGTAAGAAAAACACGTATAGGATAACAAGGTCACATATAATGAATATACCGTTTTTTTATAGCGAAGCTGTTAAGGGCTAGTTCCCCCAGGATCGCGTCCGCGTGTAGGAAAAAACTATCATCATCAACATTTCGGCTTCATGTGCGTGGCGGTTTCCCTCCAGTTGTGCCTTAGCACAGGTGTCAAAACGGTTGACTAACATGACTAATAGGTCGTGACATCAATAACATCACATGCTTGTCTGTTACGTCACGATTAACGTTAATAAAATCACGTGTGCCATATACCCGCATTCGATATGCGGGTATGAGCCAGGGGCAAGAAAGAAAGAAGGAAGGAAATTAAGAAAGAGAGAGAGAGAAATAAATAAATAAATAAATAAATAAATAAATAAATAAATAAATAAATAAATAAATAAATCACGTGTGGCTCATACCCGCGTTGGATATGTGGGTATGAGCCGCCGAGAGCAGGAGCGGGAGAGATCTCACATTCTCCTGACGCTGCCGTGCAGTGTGCCGCGGTTATTAACGTTGTGGCTCATACGCTAGTCTGTGACGATGGGGTGGAGTTGGCTCAGGAAACGCACTACTTGCCCATCGCGCAGGGCGAAAACAAGACGCCGGTGCCCTTGTTCTTTGACGAACATGCCGAAGACGCTCAATATAATCAATAATGATAATAGATAAATTCACTATAGCAATATTCACTCCAGCAGTGCAATATTCACTCCAGCAGCACCGTAGTCACAGCTTCGCTGGCTTCCATCTTCACAGTAGTGGAAGGGCTCTGAATTTTTTTCTCACAATTTATTTGACTTTACGTTACAACTGGCGCCTGTGAACGCTTTTCGATAATCACGATACAGCCGACATTAAATGTCACTGCGTATGGCAGGCTTCTTGTCCGCAATTCATGTCCCCTTCCCTCGCACTCTTTCTCACCCCACATGGAAATAAATTATTTTTGGTCCACGAATAGATGCTCGTTAACCACGCACGACAAGGCCTGCTCGGCCGGAGAGAACGCAAGAGACGTTGGCTTTCGATGTTTTTGTGTCCGTCTCGCGCTGTAATAAAGATAAGGCGCTGACAGCTACGGTCGTTGCGGCGTGGCCCCTGAACGCCGCCATAAAAACGCAGGCTGCCGGGCCGTGGATGTTGCTCTCGGCTCGAAACGCGTCTGCCTTATCGGCACGAGCACAACGTCCTAGGGCCAGTCTCGAAATCCTTTGTGCAAGCACCCGGCGCGATGATTTCTATAGCGAGACTTCCCGTCTTTCCGTTTGGCGAGTCATTCTAGCGCTTTTTTTTGCGAAATAGGTCCGCCATAGCTGTTTAGCAAGCGAGTGCGAGGTTTCTTGCTTGACCGCCTCCATGGAGCGCGCCAAACTTGGACAGCTCAGGACTCATCCTATCCCTCTCCCTCGTCGAGAACCTCCTCGGCCACTGCACCCGCTTCGACGTCCAACGTCAGCCTCTTCGGAGCGCGCTGGGCCAACTGGATGTTTGACTCTTAGCAGAGGCAAAGGTGCTGGGTGCATGGCGTCGCCTCTCTTCAACCTAGAAAGGCACGCGCGCTGTAACAAATTTCTTAAATTTCACAGACCTCAAAGGATGCTTATAGACACGCTGTGCCAACTACTCTGTACAGCGGACGGGGCTTGCTCGTACTGGTGACAGGCCATTGTGAGACCAATAAGTTTTAAAATATCGGCCTCACAAGCCGTAGCAGCAGAGGGCTACGGAAACATTGCCGTATAGCTCTAGCGGACAACAAAGTTGCAGGAGTGACTCTAGCACTGGCAAGTGTTAACTGGTATGCCTGACTATGAGCAACAGTGGTTGTGTGCTTGTGCTCTGTCGCTCTCTCTCTCTCGCTCTCTCTCGATTTGCTCAACCTTGTGCGTCTCCCCCCCCCCCCCCCGTTCCCTGTGTAGGGTAGCAAACAAGATTCTTGTTCTAGTTAACCTCGCAGCCTTTCTTTTCCTTTCATCTGTCTATCTTTCTCTCCCTTTGCTCTTTCTTCTTTCTTTCAATCGCTCATCGCCTTTCAGCCATGCAAGGTAACCAAACGAATGACGACCTGATTAACCTCCCGACCTTTTCTTTCTTTCGCCGTCATTCTCGGCGACAGAAGTACTTGAACCACGGCCATGTCCCTCAGAACGCCTGAGAGCGCTGCGCGCATTACTGCAGGTCCTGCAGTCGACAGACCTCAGTGGGCGACTGTAGTTTCGTTCGAAGCGACGCCCTCAGTGTTTGCTTTTCTTTGTTTGGTTGTTTACTTGTTTCTTTCTTTCCTTTCATCCCTTGGCCCCTTTACTCTGCATAGGATAGCGAACCGGGCGTGCTTCTGGCTTACCTCTCTGCCTTGCCTTCCATTTTCTTTTCCTCTCTCCAAACCCTATGCTACCATAGGGTTTGGCGATTCTGGTTTGCTACACTGCACGGGATGAAGGGTATAAATTCAAGAAATATTTTGACTTATTTGATTTTGATGTTTATTTCTTTCAAACGAAAGGCTGAAGTAAGTATCAAATTAAACCGCTAATTTTCTTCCACGCACTTCGTCCGACGGAATGCGCGTCAGCAGCCGGCCACCGTGGTTCGCAGCGGCATGCCTCGCCACCTTTGTTATGACGTCGACTGGAGTTCCGTATTCCCATAGCAGTCGCATGGCGGCTGCGGAGGGCAGCGGAGTCGCTGCTATACACGCGTTCGTTGCGAATCAGCGAAGCCGACGTTGGAGAAGCTTAAGTTTCTTCGCTGCTCAGGCAAAGTAGTTGTAAAAGCGCTCGCAATCCACCTAAAGATAGATATACATACACAGGGATGTACAGGAATCATAGATATACAGTTCATTTCGTTGCAGGGGCGGTGCACCGTACCTTTATGTGACCGACACAAAGCCCAGCATCCCCTCACTCCCATGAGACTGCCACGGCGTTGTCGCGTGAATTTCTAATTTATCACTCTGTACCAACCACTCGCCATACTTACCTGTGTGCCGGCACTTTGGTGTGTGGCAATAAACGCAATAGGAAAAATACTAAACCCGACTCTAGTAGTAAAATGTATTTAATCTCCCAGAGACAGGTAAAAGTGCCGTTAGGAATCACGTATTTCTTGTTTCAACGCTCGTTAGCGCCATGGCAAACGTTATGAAATGCATATGTGAGAGTATAAATCTATACTCTGAAGACAGGCCGTTTGAAATCTGAAGAAAATCTCTGTTAATGAAGCGAAAGAGTGTTCAAATTTAACCATCGGCACTTTACGAGACGAAACTTAATTGGCCGATAAAAAGTAATCAGCTCCCCAAACAAGAGAACCGAAAAAAGTGACTTTTGATAAAATGTTACAAATTTCACAGGACATGCACAATCAAGCACGTTAGCCATGGAATTATCAACAAAGCCTGCACGAATATTCTTATAATGTCTAGTAAATATATCACGCGCCCTAAGGCATTAGTGCGCTGCAAAGTAATGCGGAGTTTTTGGAAATGAAGCTTTGTATCTTATGCAAAGTTCTTTCTAGTCCGAAAATCCAACTCGGAACCGCCACAGGACCTGAGCAGGGGCATTACGAACGGCGATAATATAATGCCTGTATTGTTGGCTGCAGCGCAAGCCCAAAGTGATCGACGACTCCAAGCTCAGAGAAATAAAAATATTATCTCTGCAGGAAATTGCAAAGCTCATTTTCACGGGGATGACAAGAAGTATTCCTTACGTAAAACCTTCCACTGCATGCCGATTTTGCGAAGGACTCATTTTGCAATTAATTTCTGGCGAGAGAAGCGTGAAACAGCGCCTCGGAGTGCTGCTCTACGCATGCAAAACGTAGTTCTTAAGAGCGCTGGCAGGCATTCCGAATAAATTCGCGTACAAAATATTGAACATATGAACTATAGCGAAAAACAATGCACCCATGTTGCCCATGTGGAAGAGCGAAAAAAAGAATGGAAAGGGTGGCGATATTGAGAAAGAGAGATAGCTCTTTATTGAGATGCAAAGAATTCTGCCGGCGTATAAGTAATTGGTTATCGGGCACAGAAAGGCCCTAGGAGGAGGATGAAAAAGGGAGAAAAACAAGAAAAAATGGGATAATGGTATTTACGGGTGAGACAAAGGTGTTGGACGCTCATGTATACATGCTGGAGCTTGTCAATTAGGCCGATGCCTTCAAGAAATATAGAAAGAAATTCTAAAGCTTGCCGTTGCTTTGCAGGAGAAGGCGTATGACCTAGTATTCATCCTAAATCTAGTGGTTCTTGGGAAAGAGGAACCTATTCTACCGAAATAACACGCTCTATCGTCTCTTTAACCTGGACATTCTAACAAAATGTGTTCCGGAGCTTCTAGTGCGCCACATTTATCGCAATACGGGTTGGTGGTCAGTTAAAGGTGGTACAGGTGAATGGTATTGGTGAATGCGACGATAATGACGTCACAAATGCGTCTGGTGAGCTCTTTGCGTGTCCCCCTGTGGAGTAGTAAGGAGTTCCTTTCAAGCGACAACCCGTTATCAAGTATGCTGCCGAGCTTGTTGTGTGTGTTGAAAGCGTTGCATGACAGGTTTAGAAAACAATAAAAGACGCTCAAGATTTGCTGTAGAGGGATATAGAAATTACACGAACATTTTGCGCTATAACGCCTATGTATTTGCGGCCTTGGGCTTTTCATAAACTATTGTTTGGAGGCTCTTCAAAAAAGAGTTCCTTTAGGGCACCGTTGACCACCGGCACAAAAAATATAAGTGAACTTTCCAACGCGTCTTGTACTTAGATCGATAGGATTCTGCATGAACAAAAATAAGAGATTTCTTATAAGGCAAAGCATGAGAAGTCTACGAGTATAGGTAGTCTCTATAGGCATCCGACTTGCGTTGTCGAGAAGGGATGGACGAACGATTGGGAAAAGAAGCGATACCTAGGCATGCTGGCATGTAGGCATACATTTCTATGATTGCTCAACCTGAAGCATCCTCAACCTGCTCAACCATGAAGAGCAAAGAGCTGGTGTTTGTATGCTTTACTACGTACGTGCTTTCTATGTTGGCACTTTGTTCTGAAGGTGGTTTGAAAAAGCTAGCTTCACGGAACTACAGCTGGCAGGCACATTTATTTTCTAGACCTATTCGTTATGTCTTTTTTCTTTCATGAACTTATCGTCAGTGACTAAATGCTGCGCCAGACATAACGCCAGCATCTTGACGGATAATTACACTCAGGGTGCTATTACGTAAAACTATTCCAAACTGTTTCTATTCCATTTCTACAATCAACATTCCACGATTGGTCAAACATTTTTCGGACTTCCCCCACTTCGCCTGTCTGTCACGCGACGTCATAAAAACTGCAAAAACTCCTCATCTGATATGACGCGTGCACACTCAGTACGCAAGATTAGATCAAACAAAAGAAGAAGAATTATTTCTGATTCCGCATCTTTCTTCTCATTAGCCTTCCGCTATTGGTCATAAGGTTTCGGGCTGCGCCCACTTCGCCATTCTTCCAGGCGACGTCACAAAACCACGAAATCTCGCCATGTCAAAGTGGTATGTACGAAATAGCAGGAGACTGCCTGGTTTCTAAAGGAATAAAGACATCTGCATACCGATCGCTCTGGCACTGGTAACCCGGAGCTACCAAGAGAACGGATATATATGCGTATAAGAAATTTTTTTTACGTAGCATTATAACGTTGTGGAGCCCTTTCGGCACGTATGCGATATCGCTCTGCCTACTCTTCTTTGCCGATGATCCGTTTTGGGGGTATTTTAAACGTTCCATTGCACGCACACCGATTTTTTAGAACCAACCGCAAGCTAAGCCAGGAAAAGCGAGCACATCCCAGACATCGGCTCTACCCTCCTTATTCGGCTATCTACTTTTACTGCGCTAGCTCGGCCCCCCGAATCCCTCTCCATTTCTGCATGCGCCTCGCTTCTTGTCGGCAAATTAGTTAAGAAAAACCTGTCAAAGTAGGTAGCGCTATTCGCTTTGAAATCAATCGAAAGTGAACTCCTATACGCGAGGAAAGCGTTTGATTGGACGGTTAAAAAAATGCTGCGTGTCACCGCCCGATGCTTACGTTGGCGGTTACGTAAATGTGACGCCCGGAGATTAGAATAATTTTGCGTTATAGGACCTTAGTTACAGGAATGTAAACGTAATCTGTTATGATTAAAGTTACACTGTTATGCACATGATATTCTAGCGAGAGAGATAAAAAGAAAAGCTTCAAGAAAAACAAGATATATGAGCCCAGTGAATTGTCTGGCATGCTACTCCAGGTGATTAGAGTGAAAGATGAAATAAAAATAATTTGAAGAGGACAAAACGGCAAACAAAAGGAAGAGCAAGGAACAAAAAAAAGCATGTAAATGAGGCAATAACAGCAAACGTGAACACTCAGTCATGGAAAAAGAAAACAACAACAAGAAACAAGGAAATGCAGGAACACAAACATGGGGTACATCCTGTCGGACATGAGTAATGACTTATCGAGGGATACCTGAGGGACATTGGTGACCAATGTCCGTCATGGGGACCAAATGCTGGCAAGAGAGCCAAAGAGCCTTCCAGCACAAAAGCGAAAAGGAATGGCGGAAGGAGTGAAAGGTAGCTTTCACCTGCAGGAAGGAAAAGAAGTCAGCGAAAAACACCTCACCATCGATGAAGATTGCGTATCTCCAGTGCTTTTAATATTACTATTAATCATCATGATCATCAGCCTATATTTATGTCCACTGCAGGACGAAGGCCTCTCCCTGCGATCTCCAATTACCCCTATCTTGTGCTAGCTGATTCCAACTTGCACGTGCAAATTTCCTAACTTCATCACCTCACCTAGTTTTCTGCCATCCTCGACTGTGCTTCCCTTCTCTTGGTATCCATTCTGAAACTCTAATGGTCCACCGGTTATCCATCCTACGCATTACATGGCCTGCCCAGCTCCATTTTTATTTCTCTTAATTTCAATTAGAATATCGGCTATCCCCGTTTGCTCTTTGATCCGCACCGCTCTCTTCCTGTCTCTTAACGTTAGGCCTAACGCTTTTCGTTCCATCGCTATTTGTGCAATTATTCACAAAGAAAGTCAGCCCATAGGAATCTCTAAACACCCAGACCTCTTAACGGAATAGCGCATGATATTCAACGTCTTCTTTGATTTCCTTATATTTTTTAATTATTTGCCGCCAAGTTAGCTGGAAGATAAATTAATTTGGCACAGTTCCCACGGCGAACCGTGGCCAATCCTCCCTCGCGAGTACGAGCTGTATTTAAAAAGCGATGATGACGACAAGTGTGCAGATCTGCTTGCACAAGGCTAATTGCTTCGCTCTATCCACATTCCTTTTTTTCTGCCAACGAGGTTGACTGCATTAACCGACTTGAAAAAGAATGTGAAAAAAAAACAATAGACGGTATGAAATAACCTGCAATCCCCTCCGAGTTGCTCTCTCTCTCTACCAATTAGGTTATTTACATAGTTATGTATCAGGTATATATAAATTATATAAGTTGCGCAGATCTCCTCCAAGTTTGAAGCGAATCTTTTTTTTTTTTGCAGCCCTGCCCCCTCCCGAGAACCTTGGCGTAAGGGGGTACGTACATAACGGTTCTCGCCAAATGTATAGCCTCAATGTTGACCGGAAAAGTAGTACCAGTGAGTGTACGGGTGCTTCGCGCAATCAGGCAGTACATTGCGAACTACAACCTGTACATAAAAAGTCTGCTCACAGGAATCTCTAAAGCACCCAGACCTCTCAACGGAATAGCGCGTGATATCGAACGTTTTGTTTGGTTTCCTTATATTTTTATCTGTGTTTCTACCCCTGTTCTTTGTCCACTGGACATGTGTCCATTCTTGGTTGATCTAACCAAAAGGGTTGTAAATGCAACGCAAGGGGTATAGAAGCCATAAACGTATTTAGACAGGTGTCGGACACTTCACATCAACATTCTTCGCTCAACAAGACAGAGAGAGATATATAGAGAAAAGGCAGGCAGGCTAACAAGATTTCACCTGGTCGGCGGCCCGACACCGGTGGTGGAAGAAGCTGGCAAACGGAAGCATCATACAAGGCCTCGTCCTCGTTCCAGAAAGAGCTAACCGCTACTCCTTTGGATCTACGTGGGTGCGTGATTTTTTTTTCTTGCGTCCTTATTAGAGCCGCTTTAGACGAGCCGCTTCCGAAAGAGCTGGCAGTCTGATTAGTTACCAGCGCGAGATGCCTCGCTTTGTCGATGACTCTGAGCAGATCCGGCGGTAATTGCTGACACTTTAATCCTCTTATTGACACATGTCGCACGGAGAATTAGATGTCGTTTTAGGGAGGCGTCGAGTCTAGAAATGCTGTCGCAGCAGCATAGCCTTGTTACCTTTATAAAGATAGTAGAGTGGTCTAGCAGGAACATATCTAAAGCGTAGCAGCGCGAAGGATACACCACATATCGAAAAAACAAAACAAAAACAAAGATGGGACAAGTGCTGGCTTATCGGTGCTGTCCAATGCCCTGTCCATCCAGTGCAGTGCCGGGCAGGATTACCTACAGCTACGGCTAGAACAAGCTACCGGCTATCCACGATAAGCCCACGCCCACTCGTAGTGTCAGTGGGCTCGTACGAAAAATTGATATTGTTTCTCGAGAAGGCTGGTGATACAATATTCAATTTCATTAAAGTAAGTCAATTAACTAATGTTTTACACCTACACTGGATGTTTTGCGTTAAAGCGCCTCCTAAAAGATTGAGTGCTTCAGCATTTCACCAAATGCCTATTGCAGAACATGCGCACAAAGGATGTCAAACCAGCAGCGGAGACAACGTTGAAATGTGGGTCGCAATCAAATAAGCAAACACACACACACACACACACACACACACACACACACACACACACACACGCACGCACGCACACACACGCACGCACGCACACACACACACACACACACACACACACACACACACACACACCACACACACACACACACACACACACACACACACACACACACACACACACACACGCACGCACGCACGCACGCACGCACGCACGCACGCACGCACGCACGCACGCACGCACGCACACACACACACACACACACACACACACACACACAACACACACACACACACACACACACACACACACACACACACACACACACACACACGCACACAAACTAGCAAGCAAAACAAAAATCATTCATCTGCCTGCTTTGTCAATATTTTACAGCACCTCTTGATACGGGTCAGCGCAGGATATCGTTCACAAAGCTGTCTATACCTTCTGGCCTCCCACGCACTTTTTACGAGGTTCGTAAAGCTGCCTGTCCATGATCGCATGTCGTAAAACTGGTCGCCAAAGAAACTTACTGCTCAACTAAGGGTGCAAGCTACGCTTCCGCAAGGTCTCATTCAAATTTTTCTCTCTATTGCTTTTCCGAACTGCGTTCGGACAATACTCCGCAAGGGTGCGCTGTGTTTCGGCACTCTGACGACACAGCGTCATTTAATAGACATCACTACAAACTCCTAAGCTTCTTGGCAGTGAGCTTCTAACGCGGCAGCTTATATACTAAACCAAGCCTTGGTGCGCTTTCTTGATTGAGAGTCCCCGTCTGCCTGATTTAGGCACATCCTGCATAAGAGAAGCAGAAACAGTCCTGAAACAAATTTCCCTTCACATAAGCGGTCATAAAACTCGAAGAAGATCGCTATCTCGCATATTGGAAGCACGCGTGGGTTAAAACTGCAAGGATCCTGGAAGCGTGACAGAGGCCCCTATACGGCGGCGGAAGGTCCTTCTGTTTCGTGTAGTCATACAAGGACCTGCGTTTGTCTTTTTCCTCGCAAAGATTTAATGGAATACATTGCATTGGCCTTTGTTTTCTGTTCCAGCCTACATTTCGCAGAAATATATGCTCTGTGGCCCCACATTGATCAACAATTCACTTAGCTCCTTCGCTTGCCTGGTTCGTTCCTCAAGCAAGATAAATAAGCATCTTAAGCGGACCTCTCGCGACCGGAAAAGTTAACTGCAGCAGAGACGTGGATGTGCCTTCGCTAGCTTCCGTCAAATTCCAAATCAACAAGGCGAACAGCGATGTCGGGCCATAAAAGTCGATCCTTTTGCTGAAATTGATAGAACACAATGACGCGCTGCGAGCGAAGTATTCTTTTAGAGTTGTTAAAGTGTAGACGCAGGTCGTTGTACAAGTCTACCCAGACCCACAGGATCAATAGATGTGCTAGGCATTGTTGTAGCGCTGCTCGATTCATGCATAGTAAAGAAGAAAAATACTTAGTCGAAGTATGCACTCAGAAGTGGTGCAGGATTATTCCGGGTGACGATGCGAGCGTCGTCGTAGAGTAACAATGGCGTGATATCCGCTGAGCTCCAATTACCAGGTGTCACTCACATCCAAGCCAAAGTACTGGGGAGGCGCCCGCACCTCCGCAGGCCTGTTCTTGTGGCCCGCCTCTGACCGTTTTACTGGCAATCCAAGTGGCACACCTGGAGGAACTCGGCGTTATACTTAAAGTTCGACGTATGATAAGCAGGGAACGGCTTGGTTAATTAATGTTTTCTAGCAAACGCGTTTACTAACGACTAAATATTGCCGGAGAAAGTGCTGCCAGAAACGCAGAGCATCGTGCACGCTACGCAAAGTTGTGCAAACTTAGTTTCACGCGCAAACCACCAGCTAACTACGCGATTTAAACAGACACAGTAGAGACTATACAGTGGGCGTGGCACGACGTCGTCAGTAAAACTAAGATAGAACTCCTGGGCTCCTTGGAGCTCTAGCGTGGGTCGACGTGGGCTTTGTTTCCTGAGATACGTGTTTGTTGTATCGCGTGAATGGCATCGTTCATACTTTAGCTGTTTAAGAAATAGTTCCAGAAATGCCCTTAAAAGCGTAGTTAAAGGACTTCTTTTATTCTAGAAACTTGAGTAACTCGCAAGTTTGCGCCACACATCTTTCTTTTCTTTTTACCAGACTTGGATACCAAAGAAGAGCTATTTCGTTATAGAAAGAAGTTTCTTTTGTATTCCCGCTATCGTTGAGGTCGTTCTTAATGTCGTAACGAGAACAGGGACGGGGAATATGTAGGCGTTCCCCGGAAGACTTAATGATGTCCTTTGTATGCGTTGTTCTTCTGCGACAATTAGCGAGTCTTGCGTTTTAAAGTACAAAAAGCGCACAGTATTCGCGCTTCCCTGAGAAGCGTCTCCAAAGATTCTGCGCGCTTAGCGTCGCTTTCAATACACACCCGAGGGACAGCTGCAGTAAGGCAGGCGCTTATGCGGTGTTTTCCGCCTCCCGGGCCTGAATTTACAAAAACTTTTTACGCTAAAATTTCACCGTAAGAAAGAATTTTAGCCAATCCAGATGCCAGACGTATCATTAGTGAAGGTGGCCAGCCAATGGCAAAGCAAACTTCCGATAGAAAAGCTTTGTGAATCTGGCCCTAAAGTACATGAATAAACTTTGCAAGCACCTGAATACAAAGGAAAAGTTGCTAAATGTCTGCACGACATAGCTCGGTAAGCGCTTTGTGGCGTGCACTCGGAATGTTGTGTATTCGAATACCCTTGTCTTGCGTCAAAGCGTACTTAAAAAAAAAACAAAAAAACTAGCCGGCGCATAAACGAAAGGCTCAAGCCCCATCACTGCAACCTCACCCAGGCCATTTCAGATCATTCAGGCATCTATTACCTCGTGATTGTCGGTGTGCTCCACTCCCTGAGACAGTATGGCGATGTGTTACTTAGGTCCTACGATAAGCTGCCGCGCGAAATCGTGGAGGGAAGCGAAATGATCAAAACGAAGGAGGCGTGCGTGAGCATGATTTCTGAAATGTTAACGGAAAACCAGTTTGCATTTCTTGATGCGTGTGTTTAAACTCGTAATCAGAGATAAGGACGACTGCAGCGTGACGACGGTGCAGGCCGATGAACAACTGAGGCATATCAACGATGTCGGCTTGGACATCGATGACAGCCTGCGACTATTCGTCACTCAAAACATCGTCGCTGTCAAAGTGCTGGGAAAGAGGAGGGGGGGGGGGGGGAGCTGTAAGAGAGACTGTGTGTGTGTAGCTTCGACGTGGGTAGGGGAGGGGAAGCGTGAGGGAGGAGGGTTTCCGGGAACGATGTAGGACTGGCGAGGAGTCGAGTGGGACGCTGACGTCTTTTTGATGTAAAAACACTGATTGCACTACGTTCTTCATTCTACTAGCTTACAATGGTCCGTGTAGCGGGTGAAATTGTAAATCAAATACACCCTGATTTCACCAGTAAAGAGATTGTAAACGGAAACTTGCTTCCCGTTTTCACGTACCGATTCGAATTCAAGTTCTCGTGCGCAGAAATTTGATTGAGATCCTCTGCGGCTCTTCGGCTAAGCGATAAACGTCAAGGTACATTTTTCCTCTTCATTATCGCCATATGTTTAGATGTACCACTTTAAAACAATCGGAAGAAAAGCAAATTAGAATGTGCGCGATGACTGCCGTCTGATCCTGGGACGCACACTTTCTGTGTAATCAAATAAATGCAGGACGGGAGCCGCGTCTTATCGCCTGGTAAGATCGACTTATCCCTACAATCCGCCTCAGAGAGCGAAAGGCGCGGACGTCACGTAAGCTGTTTTACGTGCTGCGAATAAGTAAACTTGTTACTTTTATACGTAAATATAACGGCTAAATGAATACGGCTGTCATTCAGCTTCCAGAACCACCTGCCATCTTTTTCGCACCAACCACCCTGTCTGATTTCCTTAATGCCTCAGTTACACTTGCCATCATTTTCGTTCATCATTCTCCTTCCCATAATCGGTTGTCTTCTGCGCACCTCTGCTCCCTTTCTTTTTTTTCCCCATTTACTACCGATGATTGGGTGACGAGCTTTTTGGTTGGTTAATGACGTGAATAAGAAATGACATGTTGGTGCCTTTGCACAGCGTCGTCCACGAAACTCTGCTTCTTGAGAGGTACACGACTTTGTACGGCTGCGGGCAGTAGGAATCGTTTAACTGCCATTTGAAACTAGCGCACATCTATCCCAACGCACAAAAAGGTTCCGTTCACATCATTTGGGGAGCGTATTGGCAAATTGTTTGGGAAACAAAACACCGTCAAACAGCTGTGCTGCGCACAAATAGTTTACGATGGTCAACGGTCTTTGTTTGTGGATAATCCACAGAGGTATCGCGGCAGCATTGTTGTTGCAGTAATTCATGGATGAATGGTCCTGCCCTCTGTCGGTCGGGAAAGCAAGGCCTTCATAAATGACAACGTCACCATTGGCTCGGGCCGGTTGTTCGACCCTGCATGGCCATGAGAGAACCGAGTTGCGGTATCACCAGATATCGGTGGTACACT
This sequence comes from Dermacentor silvarum, assembly GCF_013339745.2. Taxonomy (NCBI): domain Eukaryota; kingdom Metazoa; phylum Arthropoda; class Arachnida; order Ixodida; family Ixodidae; genus Dermacentor; species Dermacentor silvarum. Next base: position 90,550,419 of record NC_051161.1, read on the forward strand.
GTAGCTGTATTGGTGCATGTCGAAAAGATAGCCAGATAGGTGGTGCCAAAGAATTCCTCGGTAATTATAGGCCCATATTCATTTTACCATTTTTTTTCTAAATGATTAGAGCGAGTTACTCATGTGCGTATCTCAAATTTTTCGAAAAATACGGGCTAATAACCAGTACACAGTTTGGCTTCAGGGAAAGATCATCTACGGAAATTGCGCTGCTCTAACAAAAAGAACTTATTCTTCGTAATATAGAAAAGAAACTAATGACTTTAGGAATATTTGAAGATTTCTCAAAAGCGTTTGATAGAATTAATCATAAAAACCCTCGTTTAAAACTTACAGCTTATGGTGTCCGAGGTGTTTCATTGAATCTAATATCGAGTTATTTGCGTGATCGATTCTCAATATGTTGCTATCGATAGCCACCACTCGTCCTGTAATAAAGTCGAACATGGTGTTCCTCAAGGTAGCCTGCTTGGTCATTTGCTGTTCATTATCTATATTAATGATTTGATAGAAATAGACACCAGTGTCCAATATATTATATACGCAGACGACACGAGCTTATTTTTATCGGGTTCAAATGCAGATGATTGAGTGAATCAGGTCAATATCGTCTTAAATAAGTTACATTCTTGGTCTCTTAAAAATTCCCTTCTTATTAACTCCAATAAAACTAAAGCTACATTTTTCAGAGCAAGAAAATCAAGCTATTTCTGTCAGAGCTACTCTTACCTTAGGAGGAAATTCCATAGAAATTACTAACACCGTTAGAACGCTTGGAGTCTATTTTAATGAATTCATGTTCTGGGATGGTCTCACAGAACATCTCCAAAGTAAGCTTGCACGTATAGTTGGAGTTTTGAGAAACTTCCAGCATTTATTGCCAGAAAAAGCAAAGCTTACGTTGTACCACCCACTGTTTGAATCCCAGTTAAAATAATGCGTATTGGTATGGGGAAGTACAACACAGACAAATATTAGTAAACTGATCGTGATGCAGAAAAATGCGCTTAGAGCGATTGCTGACGTGCCTTACAGGACGCACTCTGAACCACTGTTTACGACCTGTCGTAGCATGCACTTATCCAACATGTACCAGCATCGTCTTTTACAGCTCTACAAATCAAAGATTGAACACGGCATTTTGTTCTTATGTGAAGTCACTAACCTCCACACCAATATTCTTTACTACCTTACAAGGCACCACGAGTATTGGTCTGTGCCTCACCCACGTACTAACTACGGCTTTCACACCGTAAGCAATACATTGCCTTCTCTGCTTAACAAGTTTGGCTTTTCTTACACCTTGATACGCGAACTTTCCTTTAACTCTCTTCGAAACCTGTTTAGTTAATGTGTGCATTTTCCCGCTACTTTAATTATTCTTTGTGACCGCAACTTGCTTTGAATGTATCCGGAGATATAATGTATTTGTAGTATTGTCCATTTTATTGTGCACCGTGCTTTTTCCAGTTTTGAGTCTTTCATGCTACTTCATTAGCCTGTGCTATTTCTGTTTCCGTGCATACCGCAGTACCGATGTATACGGGGGGAAGGGAGCTTTGTCAAGCCGCGACTGAGCAGGCTTTTTTTCCCTTCTCCTCAGCCATGTATTTATGTATGCATGTCTGGAATAGAGACTCAGACTCAGGCATATTTTGTTCGGCTAGGTGAATGGGTCGTGGCTCTCAAGCAGCGCTCAGAGGCGAGAAAACAATAACAAAAGCCCGAGTCGGCACGGTGCTGGGTCGTGTAGCCTTGCAGTGTCCTTGGGTGCAAGCACCATGTGTGCGTCATAAAGACGTTTACGATGAAAGGATGTTCAGCGCTTGTTTCCAGCTCGCGACTGATAGAGAGGTGCTAGTTTTTTTTTTACCCCCAAAATGTTTGCCCCTGGTCTTTCATGAGGCTTACTTGTGAAACAAGATTATGTCCAGTTTTCTGTCCTGCTTTGTCTGCGCGTTCTACTGCGTATTATTTTCGCATAGTTTATCGCACAGTGTTGCAACTTTGCCCAGTTATGTGTTCTATTTATTTACCCTTGATAGCGGACCCGCATCATGCCATGGGTACTGCTGCGACGTCGTCCCTGAGTGGCTGCACGGTATCATTTCCGCTTTGCGAGTAGCTTTGCCAAATTTTCTGACAGGTCAGTTCCGTGTAGTTAGCTCGAATGCACCGTATCACATATTTGCGCTCTACATAAAAAAAGAAAGAAAAACGAGACGGGGCTGCACTATAGGATTGTCTGTAGACAACCTGAGGACTACTTTGCCTTCCGAAAGGGCTTTTTTTTTTCATCGACGCATTAATGGTGGAGTGCAGTGATGTACAGTCACTTGAAAGCGTGAATAATGACGTGTGTAAAGCTTCCAGTGACATCCTACCTACGTTACTAACTGTAGGCCCTCTACACGCGGCGAATGGTCTAACACATCCCAAAGAAATAGTCTTACTACACCCTATATACAGTTAAAAGCTGGTATGGCCAGACTGCCAAACGGCTTCTGCAAAGGTCATCTAGTCAGTCTAAAAATGTCGTCCACCTACTAAAGCGAAAAGAATCAAGTGCCTACCAGGCGAAATAGATAGATAGAGCAAGATAAAAAAAATAACGAGCAAAGTCTGACAGTGACTGAACCGCGGCAAACAAGTATATGCCCCGCTCCTCGCAGTGCTATCGCGGTACCCACCGAACGGCGCGCAGATGAACTCGTCTTCAACAACGACGACAACAACAACAACAACAACAACCGCGCACGAAGATGGGCGGCACGCGACATTCAGGCCGACTGAGCCACGAGTGTCAGCGCAGCGGGCAACTGGCTCGCGGTCGAGCAAGTCGGGGCAAACATCTGATATTTGCACCCGGTGGTCGGAGCAGCCGAGGGAGGCCTTCAATATCGTATAAGCGCCAGGATGGCGCCTTGTCGTTTAGTTTTTTTTTTTTTTCGTCTCCAGTTTTTCGATGGCTCTTCTGGAATTTCTGTTTGTGCGCGCGCCTTATGGTGTGTGCGTGTGTGTGAGCTCTTGAGAATGCGTGGGTTCTCGTGGTCGCGCGTGTGTTTGTGTGTGTGTGCTTACTGCGCCGTTCCGACGAATAGCCATCGAGCCCTCTCCTGGCTCCCTCCTACAACAGCAGCTGGAGTCTTTAGGCTCTGATGTACCGTTAGCCCTGTTGTTTTTTTTCTCTCTCTCTTTCTTCTCATTGTGTCTGCCGACAGACTGCCTACTTGCTGACCTAAAGCGAGCGGCATCGTGTTTGTTCTTACAGTAGCAGAAAGAGCAAGGTGAAAGACGGGAAATGGGTCTTACACGGGCGAACAACCTTTCCATCAGGATCTCTTATCATCAAAGCGGTATAAGAAAAAAAAAGGAAGAAAATAAACGGACGGACACAGCTCGAAAGAGCACTTCATAAGTTTAGCCGTTGGCTTCGGAGTTGCCGAAGCATTCTTGACTCGGTTCAGTGCGCTTCTTTCACAGCAGACCCGCCGTCCAGGTCTTCCGCTTTTCTTTAGCGCCCACGTTGTTCTCAGCGCAGATATCTGGATCGCGCTTCTTTTGCTTAACTTTAAGTCGCGTTATTTCGCCCAGCCATTGCGCTGTGGCATCCGCACATTCCGCTTAGTGTGTTTTTGGAAGGTGCGCGTTTTTGGAAAGACGCGTGAACGTTTATGGCGAGGGAGTTCACAAGTGTCACTGTGAATTCCGTGAGTGTCGCGAATGAAAAATTGCGACACGGCTTTGTCGATTTCATCGTCACCTCCGAATTAAAATTCAGAGGGACGCTCCTCTCGAGCTTGAGTAGTCAACAAAAACAAACTTGCTGATTCAGTTAGCTCATTTAGCTTTGCAATTTGCTTCTGCGCTTTATGCGCATGTATTGATTTTTATTATGCAGTATTTACGTGATAATTCTTGTTCTTAGATTTCGCCACTACTTTTAGCTGTGTGTGCTTTTTCTGTAATACTTATTTTCTCCGGTATATTGGCCTTCTTCACAGACATCTTTCTTCACCTTCTCTTTCCCATATTTATATTTCCTGTTCCCCTTCTCTTGCGTAGGGTAGCCAACCAGACTGTTTTCGGTTCAGCATCCCTGCCTTCTCTCTGTCTTTTCTCCCTGTCTCTCTTTGCTACAACCCGCACAGGTACCAACTGACTTTGACTAGGAAACATAGGGTCATACTGGCCTGGGATATCATGAGACCTCTGCCACCTCTTTTTTCATAACGTAGGAAGTTGGCTTCCCCCCCCCCCCCCCTATTTTTTTTGGAGTTGTATCTGACTAGTGCACCACAAATAAAACGGTGACCGTGTCACGTGCACGTAGAAACCTGGGTAGATATAACGTAAAGCTATTCCAAACTTTTGTATCCAGATTCTGCAATCAGCCCTCCACGACTGGTGAAAAAATTTTCGGGTCACTTCCACTTCGCCAGTCTGTCACGCGACGTCTCGAAAACTGCCATCGCTCACCATCAGATAAGACGTGTACACACTGATTATGCATCATTAGACTGAACAAAAGAACGATAATTATTTCTGATTTCACACCCTTTTCGCCGTTAGCCCTCTGCTATTGGTCAAACGTTTTCGGGTTTCGCCCACTTCGCTTGTCTGTCACGCCACGTCATGAAACCGCGCAAACTCACCGCGTCAAAGTAAAGTGTACGCGTTAAAGATGCATTATTACGCCAAAAAATATAACTTTATTTTGGAATAGCCAGGAGACTGCCCCGTTCTGAAAGGAATAGAAGATGCTGCCCGCCGATTGCTGAGGCAATGGCTACTTGGAGCTGCCGGGGAGCATGGATTTATTTGCGTATAATAAAGCTTTTTGCGTGGCAGTATAACAGTTATCGGGTCCTTCCGACACGTATACGACATCGCTCTGCCAACTCTTCTTTGCTGAGGATCCGTTTTAGCGGAATTCTTAACGTTCCGTTGCACGCCGCGGTGATTTTCGACTAGTCGCCGCAAGCTAAGTACGGGGAAGCGGACCAATCGGAGGCTACGACACCACCCTCTTCATCCGGTTATCTATTTTCATTGCGCTGACTGGCATTGGTCCCATCGAAACCTGCTACACTTGGTCGTGCTCCTCGCCTCTTGTCAGCCAATTAGATAAGAAAAACCGCTCTATGTAGGCAATGTTATTCGCTTTGAAAGGAAACAAACGTGACCTCCTATAAACCAGGAGAGCGTTTCGTTGTGCTTTTCAAACAACGCTACGGATTACCGCCCGATGCTTGCGTCAGCGGTTACGTAAATCTGACGTCAAGAGATTTGAATAACTACAGATCGGAATAGTTGTACGTTATAGGGCCCCTGACATGTCATTTGAATGAATGATTATGCAGTTCAATGGAACACGAAATACGAGATGTCTAACGTCTTCAACCGATCAAGACTCGCGAAAGAATATGAAAAGAAATAAAATCAGCCGCTCAATTCGCTATTTTATTTCTGCAACCAAAAGCTCGCTGCGATTCTCGAATTTCAATCATCGAAAGCTCGTCATTTTTTCGAGATGGGCAAACGTCTTTGTGCCTGCTTGCTCTCCCTGTTATAGCTTAATGTATTTATCTGCCGCGGGCTGTGCTGCGCTCGTTGAATGTCGCCCAGGCAGATTATAGAAACAGGCTCAGGCGACGCATGAAGAATTGTGAAGGCTTTGGAAATAATTGAGAATCGTTTGTCCTTGTTAGCATGTTTCTTTCGAGCAAGTGTTCTTATTCGGAAAGCGCACGTAAACGCTGCCTACGTTAAATAACCCGCTATAAAAGATATGTTAGCGTTTTTCAGCGGTGCCCACTTCGTATTGTCACATGATTACCCAGTAGCCAAGCAATGAATGCTTTAGAAAGGCTGCAAGGTAACAGCAGCAGTCACGCTTTCAAGCATTGCCCAAATCAATGAAGACATCAGTTTGTCGATAAATAATAACTATTGCTGGCCTGCACGCGTGGACAGTTTGATTGCGCACACTCTAAACACAACCCATGCACTGATATCACATAACATGCAGTCCGAAGATCCGACATGTTTGCTACTCGCTATCATTGCGGAATCAGCTTGGTATTCAGAATTTATGTTTGCGAAATATGTCAGGACTCGTAGGAAAAATTCACACACTTGTTGGAACGCATACGAAATATTTTTGATCGATAATGTTCGCGCCTCTAGGTTGCAGATAGAGTCCGCAGCAATCAGATAGCGAAAGGAAGAGAAAGTGAAGCAACGTCTGAGAGGGTCAACAGGCTGCACCTCGTTTGCTACCCTCCACTAGGGGAAGAGGAAACAGGAAAGAAAGCAGAGAAAAGGAAAGGGATATAAACTGATGACCGTGCACACACAACAGCGTTCTTAGTGTATTTAGAAGTGGTCGCAGAGCCTGCAGCCGGTTTTAAATGTGGAGCAAGTGTGATTTCTTTTTGCGGATGATGTTTGAATACATTGGGTACAATATTTTTCTTTCAAAAAATATTTATTATAGTTAACATCTCAGGTTTCACGTGCCAAAACCACAACCTGATTTCTAGGCACGCCGTAAGGCTCTGGATTAATTTCGACCACCCGGGGTTCTTAAATGTGCACCTAAGCCTAAGCATATCTGAAGGTTCTTGCATTTCAACCCCAATATTTTCTTATCCGAACGCTTCGTTGTCTAGGCGGCTCGAAGCAGCACGCAAAAGGTTCTTGTCATTAAGAGAAGACCAACTAATGGGGATCTAATATGATGTCGTCGCATTCACAAAAGTTGCGCGAGACACTGCTGACGCCAATGCGAAAGCGGTAGGCGTTTTATAAAACGCGACTCCCAGCCACAAATGACAAAGTAAAATTGCGTTCAAGTGCCAAGGCGCCATGATAGGTCAAAGGATCAGCGCAGCCTAGAGTTGACAACATTCCACTGAAAGTCCTAATGCATTGCGGCGAGCGATTAGGCGCAGTTGCCGCGTTGCATCAAGCGTTGGCGATGGTCCTGGGCACATGCTGAACTTGTTAGTGCGCGAAGTGCTCTGCTTCATCGGCACTTTCGTCGCCGATGATACCGCAATGGCCGCACGGCGCGGTCGGAAAGCCCAACGAGAGGTGTGCAGCGCGGCGTATACGCTACCCGCGCCGATCGATTGCTGCGATTCTGAGCAAAGCAAGATCAATGCGCTGGCAATAACACGCTCACTTACTGCAGGGCATTTACAGCATCTGCCCTGCTAATCCCCCGGTGACAAGTTTGGGCAAATCGTGGCCTCAAGCTCGTCACCACCGATAGACCTTTGCGACCTATGTAGCGCAGCGAACAGAGAGGCGTTGGGCTAGATTTTTCATCGACAGACGCATACGGTGCAAGTTCCAGAAAATTCAGTCAGTCAAGGTGTTTGAGAAACGTAATTGTTCTTATTTATATGCCGTGTAAAGGCCGGGCAAGCAGTCGCGGTAGCATCGAATGCTGAGAATGATGGAGAGCTGGTAAGACCACATTGCTTTTATACATAGTCGCTATCTTACTCAACGATTTCGTAAAGGCTTCTAGGCATCTCCTCTGGAATGATCAGTACCGTAGGAAACGTAGGGCAACGAGAGTCTATGGCTCCTGGTTCGGATTCCGAGTGGTACGTAACCTTCACTATATCGAATAAGACTTGGCATGACTCGCACGTACTCGTCCCTCCCAAAAGTTAGACTTGAAAGCAGCCACGACTGCGGCCTTTGCAACACGGCCAATACAATATAGCACTTCTTCGGCACGTTATCTCGCATAATTGCGATCGAATGGAGAACACCGAAGGAAGCACTCTACCTAGATACTAGTCCTCTCAAGCGACGGAAGCTTCTTGTACGATGACCTGGCGTTGAAGCTACCGGCGCTCACCCAAGGCAGTGTTAACACTTCGAGTAAGGAAAGCACAGGTTGAGATATACCTGGCGCTCAGATATGTGTAGGCATGCTGACTGCATATTTTGAAAGCTGTGCCGCTATATATTGCGTCCGTCTCTTGATATTTCATGGTCGGGCCATTTGGACCGCCACCGCAGTTCGTTTGGCCATTGCCGAGACTACCACAATTGCTATTGCTTTTCCCATACTGAAGAACGGACTCACACAGGAGGCCGTCATACTCTCGGGCTTGAAGTCAGCACTTTAGCGATTATCCCGTGGCATGCCACCGAAATAAGTTCTGTCGTCACTTACTGGCTTCCCACAAATAAATCACACAAAAAGGGATTAAGATAACGTTTCAGTGGATACCTTCGCCCGTTGGTGTCACTAAACGAAAGAGTAGAGGCCCTCTCCAATAAAGGGCTCTCAATGCAGCCAACAGTGACAGCTCCGGTGAAACACCAGCTCCCTAAAGAGACAATTCGTCGACACTTTCGTTCGCTTTGGAAACCGCCGCATCAGCCATGTCTTGTAAAGGGACTTATCCGCACAGAAGCCACCCTAATATGCAGAGTAAGAACAGAATCGTCCTACACCCCTGCATGGATGCTTCAGGTCGGCAGAGCTGCTTCTCCATGTTTAACGAGGGCAAGGAAGTGGCCGATATTGAGCACTTCATCTGGACCTACACGTGCTTGTGTCCTGGACGGAGGACACTCCTGTACAGCGTGAGAAGAAGAGTTTCCTCACGGACGTGTGGAACGGTTGGTTTGCCCAGAAAGACCACTGAAAGTGCGCATGACAGTGTCACGCATTATTCTCGCATTTCTGCGAGGTGCAAGACTGATTGACACATGCTGACATATTTGACGCGGAAGGAGATGGTCAGGTGCAGCAATGGCCGGCCAGGCCCTAAATATAAATGCGGAAAATGGAAATGAAATCGCACGAAAAAACAACTCACCGCAGGTTCGAGCCGGGTCCACATATTCGCAATTACGTAATGTGGAAGATTCGGGGTGAGCTTCTTCTTGCTCATACTGCATAACATCACTTCACTTAACACAAGGTCAGTGCTAATGGGAGCACAAGCTGAGACAAGGCAATGTGCGAGCACGGCTAAGAAACTAACTTCGTGTAAGCATAATAATTTACTAAAGGAAGTATGTACTCCTAATAAAGATGCTAATCGTATTTCGAGTACTTCAGGTGATAGTCGAAGAATGCTGCAACCTTTTAAGTGCGGATCACTTTAGTGGCCCGGGCTGTCAACGTCGGCATCTGTCGCGTGATCACGCTCAAAAACAAGCACTCGAAACAGGGTCAAAACACGTGCAGAATTGATCAAAACCGGTTCAAAATAAACTAACATAATTCAGAATAATTTAAAATACTGTAATATTCAAGCATTACGCGCATTAATTAACAGAAATTCGTTAAAATCGCTTCTAACTATCATCAGCAAAGGCTTTTGCTTCATGTTCGTGGTGGTTTGGCTACATGTGCGTGGCGGTTTCCCACCAGTTGTGCCTTTAGCACACGTGTCAAAACGGATTGGATTGCTAAACACACGATAAACACACAATAAAACAATATAAACACCAGGAAAAACACAAGGGAAACACCGGCGAATATCGCTGCCTCGCACTTCCCCAGTTTTCACGTTGAGTGGAACTGCATTACCGCCGAGCTTACCATTTATATCAGTTCCGCTTTTTGATTATTCCATGTACGCAATGATGAGTGTCAGCAATGTCGACGTCTTCACGGGCGCTTTAACTACAACCGTGGCGTGCGGTGCAGCGTTGATTCGCAGTGAATGGGAAGGATCGTGCGAAAGAAGCGGAGAACGAACCCCACAATCACAGCGCACTGTGCGGCGGCCACTCTACGCGGCGGTCTTTTCTGCCTACACACTGCACCACGTGTCACCCACATCGTTTACAAACACGTCTATGGAGCTTTACGAGCGCTTGGCCCATTCAATGAGCGCTTCACCCGGCACTTACGTTCCAGACGCTCACGTTATGAAAGCAAGCGCGGTGGGATGACAATAATAAGCGCATGCGCAAGGCTGCGAACGGCTTGTCTTTGTTAGCGGCCTCAACGGGCGACAATCTGCATGAATGACACCCTAATCACACCGGGGCTGAAGTCCGAAATCCGGAACGTGCTCGATCGCTCGTGACGGCTGCCCTTTCGAAGACAAAGAGGTGCTGAGTGATTAGGAAACGGCTTCGCGTCGTCACCGAAATGGTAAATACGAGCCGGAAACAAAATGGGCAAGTTCCGCGCAGGCTGCGCTATGCTCGAGAGGCCCTAGACGGGGCGCCGATGTAATTGGGAACCGAACTAGAATCGGCTAACAGGAACGTGGGACTTCTGGGGGAAATTGTAGAAGAAGGGCGAAAACATATTTTGAGCTATTTGATTATGTGGACCGAAGGCACAAGTTGCAGCTGATGAGTTTAAGCGCCCTGCTGATAATATTACAACACTGTGCACCCAATCACAAAAATAAAATTTTAATTTGACGTTCGTCCTAAATGAATAAATTTATTTTAGGACGAATGTCAAGCTAATGCGACTAGCATTAAAACAATGTCACGACGCACCGCACTGTCACCGCAAGGACACGAAGTGGCAGTCTCGCTGCCAACCACAATGTCGAATGATAGCATCACAAAGTAGACCTTGGTGTAATCACTGCACTGCAGTTGAAACTGCGTAGTATTCCTAGTATGCTGGCAGCAACTTCCTCGCAACGACTCTCCATCAATCGGCCGCTCTCGACGCGGACGTGTCTGTAGCGGATGAGGCGCGATCGCTTTCACATATTTAAGGCTACATACCCCGTGCATCCCCTTGGCACATTCATTCGCGGGAGGGGGGGGGGGGGGGTTGTCCAAGAATGCGCACATACCAACCTCACATACACAGTGCCAAAGTTGTCTGTTCGGGCACATACCCAGGCCAAAAAAGCAGCAAGTTGTCTATTCAGCCACATGCCCAGAGGCCCATGTTGCCTGCCCGCCAAGACAGCAGCCAACACATACCTAGTTCCACAAGCTTGGGTCGCTGAGTGAAAGAGATTAGATACAGACGTACCGCAAAGCGGGTAAAGTTCCCAAAATATTCTAGTCGCGTTAATGTTAGGCTTCAGCAAGATAAGTTATATTGCATGACCCGTGCTCAGTGCAGCACAGTCATCATCGTCGTTACAATCACGACGTTTCTCCTTCGGCGGGTTCGTTCGCTCACTTTCTGAGAGACTGCCAAGACGGCCTTACGGCTCCTAAGGTACACGTTACACGAGTCATTCAAATTTTGCACATACTCTTGAATAGCTGCAAATGCGCAAAGTTGGCAAGGCTGTTCACCTTGGGCCAGATTCACAAAGCTTTTCTTTCGTAAGTGCTCTTTGCCATTGGCCGGCCGCCTTAGATAATAATATGTCTTGCATCCTTATTGGCTGAAATCCTTTCTTACGAACAATTCTTGCGTAAGAAGTTTTTGTGAATTCGGGCCCTTGTGTTTGTTGATAGGTAGATAAACAAACGCTCGTGTAATTAGATTTAGGCGCCCGTTAGGGAACACCAGATGGTCAACACTAATTCGTGTAGTCCCCCACTTATGGCGTGCGTCACAATCATATCGTTATTCTTGCACGTAATACCCCTAACATTTAATTTTATAATTTTAAATGGCCAACATGCAGTGATAATTTAGGTGCAAGACAGGACAAACGAATACGACAGGGAAGGACGGACGCTGATTATTAACCAATGCTTATCGTTCAAATAGGCTAAATACCTCCATATATACCATATTCAGAGAAAGAAAGAAATGACCCCAGAATAGAAAACTTTGACGCATGGAACTTTCAAATAAAAGGAACTTCAATTTTCCTTCTTAGGCAAGTGTCATGCACGCTGAAGGATTTCGTTGTGTCAAAGGTCTCATTTCTTACGCCAGTCTTTGCTCCTCTGATAGTGGCGTGTAAGCACTGCAGAATCGGGCAGCAAACATTAGTTGACAGTCCGCGCTCTGTCTTGTATTCGTTTTGCCCACTTTCACGCTGGAAATAGCACCGCGTCCAAGCAACTCACCAACAGTGCACTATAGCTTTATTATACCTATAGCTCTGGCGCACTACATTCGTACCGGCTGCTACGCCATCAAACTCTTCGTCATAGAAAGAGCACAAATTAAAAAAAAAAAATCGAGCAAGGTCATTCCCGAAGTTCGCAAAAGCACAACTTTATTCCAACCGGCGACTCGCGCACGTGATCCAGCCGAGCAGCTCGACAAGAGGAAGTAGGCACTTCCGAGACGCAAGGCAATAGTTGAGAACTTTCCTGCACGCCCTTGCGACCAAGCCGTGGATGCTAATGGATTTCACGCGTGGGCGTCCGCCGCAGCTTGACGCTGCGGCGCTAAGCGTTCTGTCCGTCCTCTCCCTCTGCCCACTTCGAAGCCACACTGAAGGAGGCGCGACAGCTGCCGCTGACACCGAAGTGGTTGAGCCCATGCGACGTCATCAAGAACGCGGTTATTCCGCCTCCGAGATAACGTGACTGCTCTCGCAACGACTCAGCCGAGAAGGGTTCTTTGACCTTTTTCGTTGATGATTCTGTGTCTGTGCAAGTGGATGCAGCAATTCTCTACTCTTGCGCGAGACCAGCGCCGGCTGTCCACAAAGGAATTTAACTGCGCGAGAGCTTTTTACTTGACGGCATGACTTGTAAGTAGAGATTGGCGTCTTTAATCGCCGCCGACTGTACTACTCGCTGTACGGCACATAGAGTGAAATCACAAAAAGTATTATTATTATTATTATTATTATTATTATTATTATTATTATATTATTATTATTATTATTATTATTATTATTATTATTATTATTATTATTATTATTATTAACATCATTAGTTTTGAAAACGTATATACCCTTGACAAGAAAGGGAAAGTGAGGAGAAGGCTGGCAACTGCCCCAAGAAGAGGCACAACGCCTGCCTACCCTTCAGAAAGGAGGAGACAGAAACATAGCACTGTAAGATAGGCAGAAAGGGAGGAAGGATGAATGAAAGAGCACGCTGAACACATTTCAGCACACGAGTCCAGGAAGCCACGGAAGATAGCGTTTACAAGGGAGTATACGTACAAACTTGCACGAACATGCGCAGTTCCAGTAATAAATGAAAAGAGTGGAAATTATACAAATATTCGCACAGACGTTTACAGTTTTGCAGCATTGCGGAATAGAAGGTAGCATACTTATGAGTACGTAAACATCTCATTTTAACCCGCCATGACGCAAGCGAAGCTCAGTGCGTCGTTTTGGTTTTCCAACCATTTCGTTCTCACTTTCTGGGTTCTTTTTTCTAGTTTTTTAACTCATGGTTATATGGGTGTCTATAATGTACTAGATATGAAAACGGAGCTTCGCTCGAAAAATTGGTTTTGAAAACGCATAGAGGTAACGATGCGGCTCATAGCCACATAGATTACAACGAGACTGGATAGCATTATAACGACTGCGAAGTCAAATTTTCGTAACAAAGCAGCAATAAGGATTTATGTACTCCGGTTGATGTGAAACAGCACCGAGCGTAATACTATATTACTTCGCGTGGGCGTACTGATGACTGGAAAGTTCAGAGGTTCCGTGACGTAATATCCCTAATCCGAAGACGAATTGCCGGCGACGCGGTCGCGAGACAGCGCGCATTCCTTGCGCAAGGATGTCTCAGCTGAGTGATTGATGTCGGGCTTTGGTCCGGTGGACTTTGTGCGCGTCTATCTCGGACCACTGTATCTGCACCACTGGAGTTCTCACCATTTTCCAGCTCCCGATAACTGAGGGCCTATCTGAAGCTTCCTGGTCCCTAATGTTGCTTCACGGCGGAGGCCCTCGTCCGTGTGGCTTCGACTTGGCTACGTCTTAGGCCTAGCGGTGCCGCTGTATCGTCCCACAGTGAGAAAAGCCGCTGTAGAGGCCTCACTGAGATCAACATTGTGCAACAATCGATCAGTGAGGGACCATTCCGAAAGTGGTGGGAGTCGCGCGAATCAGACGTCTTAATAGAAACTACTTGACTAGCGACTGACGCCGCGAAGGCAATCTCGGAGATATCATTGATGTAATAAGGATCCTAGGGTGGTCACATTGTTTTCGAGTTTACGAAACACGCAGCTCTTTATCAATTGAGTGAAGTGATTAAGTTAGGTACTTATTATATGAAAGGGTGGTCAACAACTCGAATGTGACACGTGCAATCGAGCACGCATTTTATTAAAGGGACCGATATTTATGGACCCAGTTTTTTATGGCGCAATGAAAAGCTCACCCTCGGTAGTGTTTAAATTTGCAGCGGTTACTTCCAAAAGTGCGTGGATATTTTGTAAGCAGAATTTTTCGATCTGAATAGCCTCTTAAAAAATAAGAGTCCCTCCTCCAGCAACGCTGAGAAGTGATAGCGATGCCGATAGCCCGCCTCGCAAATTGTTAAAGCCGCCCATCGTCCTGCTTTCACTGGAGGAAGTGCAACTGTGGTTAACCACCTATATTGTCAATTTGGAGCCACTTTTAAAGCTAAATAGACTGGTACAATAAGTTTGCGTTGCTGTCCAGACCTTTCTTATAGCTGCACAGAGTTTTTTTTCCAAGTACACGCCTACGTCATGGCTGGCTGGCCCCCGTCGTCGTTATTCAGTCGATAGACGAGCCAAGTCAAGTCATCGAAAACGAAGGCGAAGGCAGCTCCACTTTTCTACTCACTACAAAGGAAGGCTTATCTGCACATTGTAAGTTAGAAAAAACTTATAATAGAAAGAATGTTACTGCATTTCAACATTAATAAAAAGACCAGGAACAGCATGCACTGGTAGAAGGTCACGTGGTAGACCTCTTAAATAGGTTCATGTTTTTGCCGCATGGGGCGCCAAAGGTAACTTTTCACGACTTTTAGTGAAGAATTAAAAATATAAATCCACGTTTAATGAGAAAAACAGGGCCCGTTCTAGCCAATATGATAGACGATCTTTCCATCCCGGGGTTATCTCAATTCATGTTCTGAGCGGTTGTCTGTCCCTTTAACTGCTTCCGTTTGGACAAATGGCTTGTTCTAGAAGAAGTCAGAGCCTTCAAATAAGTGGCATATACTTCATTATTTAGGCAATTAAGTAATTAGTCATTTATTTATGCAGTAGCTGTCGGCAAAAACACAAAGCATTGGCTTGCTTGTACATTAACGATAGCTGGGAGATTTTCTACAACCACTACTTCTTCTCCTTCTTCATTAATTGGAAAATCGTATGGTCACAAAGTGTGCAAGAAACATTATTTTATTCATAAGTACTTATAATGAGGTCTATATTTCAAATCAGTGCCACTAAATTGATGTTATACGCGCTGACAAAGCCCGTTACAAGTAACATTAGTTAACTTTCTGGCCGTCCAGTCCTGCCCAGGTAAATTAATGGGGTGGGCATCCCCATGCAAGCCTTGCCATTTCGATTCCGTGTTGCGGTTTCGATCGAGCACATTCGTTTTATTTTTTATTTCTTTCCACTTTTTTGTCACCTTTTATCTCGGTAATGCGAAGGAGGTGGGGTACAGGGTCAGGGAAAGGACGTTCTCATACGAAGCTGGTCTTCTCTTTTTTACCGCTTTTCTCATTCGAGACCTTCGGTTTGCGCAATCAACGATACTCCTAATGAGCTCTCCTCCATCCCTGTTTAACACATCTGTACTCAGTTTTTTTTTATCTAGGTTTGCTTGTCTTTTGTCTCACTTTGCTGGCAGCGTCCTTGTCTTCTGCAACTTTTCCTTTCCACCTCGCTAGGCAGAGAGACGCCGTACGTGTCCACAGCCCGACCGGCCGCGCTCTCTCCTCACTTCCCGCCTGTTTTCTTACGTTCTGTTTTGTTTGTAGAGAATTCTAGTTTTTTTTTTGTGTAATCGAGGCTATTCCGAAAACGCTTGTTTATTATAGGCAAGACTACCACTCCAGCTACGTTCGCGAATTGCTGTACTGTTCAGTATAAGAGACCACTTACACTTTTAAGCACATGTCTATCAATGAGATGTTGACGCGCTTAGATGGCTCCGCCTTCTCCTTGTCACACGGTGAACGATCTCTTTCTTACGAAAAGAAAGACGTCGGAGTGGGTTTGATATACTCATTACGAACTCCTAGATTTAGTTCCACCAAGGTAGTCGTGTCCCTTGTTTTCCAGCATTCTCGTTTGCCACTGCCCCACCCGCTACAGCTGATGTCGTGACACTATCCGTATGTACCGGATAACGGGAGCTCTTTTTAAAGCGATTTTTTTTAGCGAGCCCTCCTGGACTCTTCCGACCGTGGCCGCCGCTGTCTTGGCGAATAGCTTGAGCACAGTACATCACTCGTATAACGAAAACGATTTATATGTAGCCGCATCTGAACTACCCCTACAAATGTGCTTGGGACCCCGGCTTTGTTCTGCACGGAATTATGCAATGTTCGAAAGAACGAACGGAGCCTAAGGGCCTTCAATATAAGAAAAAAAAAACGTTTACGTCTTCAAGCCCATGACTCAGACATCAAAGCGATGCTTTCTATGCCTTTTTCACTGGAGTTTGAAGCGTCCGCTCTGCAGGTTTCTCTCTCAGCATAAAGCGCGCCAAACATGGGTACACAGTGCAAAAGGATATTAGAGGCGTGCTCGCGCCGTCGCAGTCGGCGTTGCCGTGAGCGCCGTTCTCGTTTTAACAGCACATGCGCGGCCAACGCGTGGTGGGTTAGAAGACTTGCAGCAGTTGTCACGTGTGCTGCATGTGTCACGCCATGTCGCAGCCACGTATTCATAAAAGACCACGCGAGGAGCTCGAGCGCAACAGGAAACTTTGCAATCGCTTTCAATGCTACGGCTTCCAGCGAAACTGCCAATTCTTACTGGAGCGTTGAACTCCGAATAACTTGCGCGTGCGACAACCTTCAACAATTGTAGTATGTAGATCTACAAGGTGTTGTGTGTGATAAGGAGCTCCATGCAACTACGACGCATAGTTGTGCATATACATAGCTGTACAACTACATAGCAGAGTCATACTAAATGAAATCGGCCTCCTGAACTGTAAGCGAAGCAGGCAGCAAAATCGCAGTATACAAACACGGGGATCCGATATTCGATTTCATATTGAGCAACAAAAAAACAAACAAAAAATAACTTAAAACCCCTTCTCTACCGGGAACAGGGGTGCACACGAAACTTGTCCAACGCTAGGGAAGGGGCTAGTTAGATTTTTGGATCGTTTGAGACGTTCACGGGCCCGCTGCCGCTGCCGTTCCTTCATCGCAGCCTGCACTTCGGCAGAACGAACCAAACGCGGCCTCCCCATCTGACTGCTGGGCCTGAACTGGCGGGAAACGGCGGGCGCGAGGCGAGCGAACACGCGATCACACCCTTTCCCTCCTCCGCAGCGAGGAGACGCCTGTGATTGGCTGTGGGTATGGCGTGATTGCCATACGCTAAGAGACAGGAGGATAGCGGTGTGAGTCAGAGAGCAAACGGGGATAGCCGATATTCTAGTTGACATTAAAAGGGAAAAAAAATGGAGCTGGGCAGACCATGTAATGCGTAGCATGGAAAATCGGTGGACCATTAGAGTTACAGAATGGGTGCCAAGAGAAGGGAAGCGCAGTCGAGGACGGCAGAAAACTACTGGGGGGTGATGAAGTTAGGAAATTTGCAAGTGTAAGTTGGAATCAGCTAGCGAAAGACCGGCGTTATTGACGATCGCAGGGAGAGGCCTTCGTCCTGCAGTGGACGTAAATATAGGCTGATGATGATGACGTGATCACGCACGCCCGCTGCGAGCGCCGCGTCTACTTCTTAATGCATATATAATCCCGCTCTAAAGAGCGCGTATGATGTACCGACAGTGGCTTTACCGGTAAAAACATGGCTACAGAAAAAGGGTATATTTGTGACTTCTGTTAATTGTCGTCTTTGTGATGTGCCAGAGACAATTGAACACTGTTTTTTTGGCTGCAAAGATGCCATTCTATTTTGGGACATCCTGCAACGGACTCTAAAGAAAGACCTTGAAATCAACCCCCATACAGTGCGATATCTGCTGCCGACCCATGATGACAGTGTACCTTTCGACGTGTTCTTTCTCATGGGAATGCACAGTCTGTGGAAGACGCGAATGATGGGCGGCAACGCCGAACCGGTTGTACCCCACAAGAGTAAATTTCATCCAGATGACTGTGCACCTAAAGAATGTTTACGATGGACTTGATGTTCAACCTGACTGGTACCCCATTTTGGTGAGGTGCTTAGCCTTACCACCCTTTTAAAGCGGAACAGTGCTTCTTCTGTTTTTTTTTTTGTGTGACTCAATGTACCCACCTTTCTATGACTATGCACAATTAGTAAATGTTTTATTGGATCACATGTTAATGTATTAAATACCATGAAATAAAAAAAAACCGACAGTGGCTGAATCGGTTAGCGTTGGGGGTCTCGCCACCCGGAGGTCGGTGGTTCGAATTTGCCCGACAAGCAAATTTAATTTTCCCGTGGCTAGGGTTTTTTTTTTGTATGACACACCAACACCGACGACGACACGAGTGAGGCAATACAAGCTTCGCTTGAAAAAGAAGCCTACTTGGCAGAGTCATGGAATATGATGGATTGCTCATAAATTTGTCATAGTTACGTAATTTTATTCCAAGGCGTTCCAGACGTCATTGAAATAAAATCAAGGTGGTATGACGACGCCTTCTGCATGTTCTACTCATTACTTTTAACAACATAGTAATAGAGTATTAATTTAGTGCACAATAACTTACCTCATTTTTTTTAATAAGAAGAACTGAATGACCACCTCGAATCACATTAACGAGTTAGTCATTCCCTGCTGAGCATTACGACAAAGGGAAAACAATTTTTTGCGTCATCGCTTACATAACGTGCCACGTTCAACACCACATCTAATGTGCTTATTCCTCCTTCAACGGGGTCGTATGTAGCAATATTCAGCGCGCTGAACCAAAGTGCAGCAGCAGCAGTATGCCAAGGGGTTCAATTAACCCGCAGTACATGCAGTGTCCGTGTTTTTTTTAAATTTATTTCTTACCCTAACTGGATAGAACTGCCAAAACCAGCAGCGTAAATAAATTTGTGCACCATGACTGAAAGGGTTAGGTGGTGTCTAAATCCATTCCCTGCGATGGATTCCCTCGGTATAACAAAAGCCAATCTTGAAGGCCATGTTTTTTTTTCTGCTGCTGGCACCGGAAGCGACTGCTGGCCCTAGAAACACGCCATAGTCGCCATGTTTTGGATGTTACCCATTAGGAAATTTGCAGGGCATAGAATGGGTGTCCGCTGACGCAAGGCCGACGCAATTGGAGATTGCCTGGAGAGTCTTTACCTTCTTGCCCCGCAGTGTGCATGAAATAGGCGGACGATGACGACGCTGCATGCCTATGCCACATATTCTTTTTGAGCTTCCTAAAAGCCTAAAAGTAAGCGCTACGTATAAGGTGAGCAAAAATTCAAATTTACATCATGGTGTCTACTCTGCATAAAGCGTGCTATTCCACAGACTTTCTGTTTTTCAAGCTTGCCGGCCTCCATTTGCACCTCTCGGTATACATGTATAAGCGCATCGGTTACTCGTGACGCCGCTGCGCTACATCTCGTTACATCCTAACGGGCGCGGTGGCCAGGTAATTGGAAAACGTTTTCCAGAATGAATTTACATAAATTTTGCTTCGGGGTTATAAGCATGGTCGACTGATATTATATAAAAACTAACGTATAACGTACATTATCGAGTGGTATGCCGGCATTGAAAAAAAAAAAGAAGAAAAAAAATGCGCTTGCGACAGCCTTTTTTATGATTATATGCATACTTCATATTCCGGAGAGCGCTTTAATCAACGTGCATGTATGGTGTAAAGCGGTGAGTGAATTTACTTGTAGCGTTGTTACGTCGTCTGATTTACCACAGTCTCAAGCCCTGGCCATGGTGGGTGGATATCGATGCGCGCGAAATACAAGAACGCTCGAGTACTATATTTCAAGTGCATGTTAAATAAGCCGGTGGTCAAAATGAATTAAGAACTCGCCATTTTGGTGTCTTTCAACGACTCAGCGTTGCTTCGGGACGAAAACGAATCAATGAATGAACCAACCAGTCAATCAATAGGTTGTGTCTTACTGGTCGCGCCTTTTCGTCTGCCCTCTTTGTTCCCCAAACGTCGCATCACATTGCCCTTGCCTTTTACAGCCACTGCTTGTTGTCCGCAAACCCTCACGATTTACCTATTAAACCAACACATAAGTGGTGGACGTCAGTGGAGCTGCCATTTCTTGAGTTCCATTCGTTAATTATGCCATTGCCTCTGTGACATTATAGCTGGTGCACGCGCGGGCCAAGCGGAAGCTTTCGGTTGGTTCTCGTCAACTGAATATACAGAATCATGGGCTCCGCAGGACTTGCATGAGAATCACTTGTAAAGTGTGGGTAGCGCAATACAAAAAAACTAATTCTCTCTAAGATATCTTCTTCTGCGGGTCGCTGTTGCCAAAAGCAACGTCAAGTGAAACCTACCACTAATGAAAAAAGTACACCGGCATTCACAACTCTGCAAATGATAAATATAGGTCCACCTGTCGAAGCGTCGGTCAGCTTGTCTGAAGAACTTCAACCTGTTAATCCCTCGTTATTTAAAGTCCATCGTCGTCTATGGTCTCCGCCTTTTCAGTTTGCATTCACTTCGCCTAATGTTAGCCTAAATGAAAGAAAAGTCCGCCCCAGCCCCGTATTCAGTCATTGGTAGGCATATAGTCTTGACGATCAATATGGGGGCAACTCGAGCTGGCTTCGGAACTACCACGCTATCCACTACGAGAGCTACTCGGGAGAGTTGAGACGCACGTCGAGGCACAAGTTACCCTGATCAGCTTACTGGACGGCGCAGCAAAAAAGGTCAGCGAACGTGGGTCGTAACAGATGGTATGCTTGTCTCTCGGTACGATCAAGAACAAAACTAAGGAAAAAACAAACAAAAGTGCGCGGGACACGGGAAACTGGCTTTGTTTGTTTGATTAGACCCAGATAGCAGGTCATGTTGCACCAGAGGAGAACCGTACGGGATGGCAAATGTTGAACGCGTTGCCCTTTGTAGCAGAATAATGAAGATGCGAACGGCGATGTCACTGCCGCGTCTTATTCGTCGTATACGGTGGCATTCACTTACTTACACGGGAAGAGAGAGATAAGGGCTGACAATAACGAGAAGCTGAAAATGTTTGCATGGTGACACGGCCTGACGTTCTGCTCCAAGTGTAGGGTGATAAATATTATCTGCTGAATAATAACAAAAAGGAGTTACTCCCCAATTCTGCGATGTAACTTTCAAGAATATTACAAGTGCATTCTAGTATAACCAAGTTGCCGGGCGCTTTCGTTACCGAACGCTGTCTGTTATTGCGGGTAGATGGTTGGTCACGTGATATCTTTCATTTGTTGCGGGCTTTCTTTATCAGCCCGAAATAAATAAATGAGCAAAAAGTACCTGGCTGAAAACATGCCAGTTTGAAATTTCATCGAATGTTCTACAAATTCTTAATTGACAGCACGCCATTCAGAGTAGTAAAAACTAGCTAATTGCAAAAAATTATGAACTCGAAAGGCGTCAAAACAAATTACTGGTGGCTGCTCTGCTCGACCGTGAACAATACGCACTTGGTTCTCTTCGCGTAACAGTTTTTTTTTTAACGCGATGCATGAAAGCATGGGACACCCTGTATGATTTCACTGTGCCAGCTCGGCCTTACTGAAACCCTCACCCCCACTGCGCGCTCCTCGCCTTTCGTCAGCCAATTAGATAAGAAAAGCCTTTCGAGGTAGGCAATGCTATTTGGTTTGAAACCAAACAAGTGTCACCCCCTATAAACGAGGAGAGTGTTTGATTCGGCTGTTGAAACAACCTGACGGTTCACCACCCATGCTTGGCTTTGCGGTTACATAAATTTGACGTCAGGATGTAGGAATTAAGTCGGAATGGAACAACCTTACGTTATAACACTCCTGTCGAGCAACAAAATTAATTTGTTCACTCTAGATTCAGTGTACAGAACAGGTACAGCGTACAGAAGTGCGGTATTTGCATATCGCGTCAAGGTAAATAATGAGTTTCGGTTTGTTTTGACCGTTTCCAATTTTAGTCTGTTTATTGCGTGATACGCAAAAGCCTAATGCAAGCGTGTCATCCCTTCAATCAACAGAATTGAACTCTTTCTTTTCATTAGAGGTTTGCAAATACTCGAAATTTTCAAAACGAGTCGAATAGTCTCCGATCGTTTTCAAATGGTTATTTGGCGTGTGTAACCATGTTTGCCACCCTTTAAAACTATGCGCGGCGCTGTAGTATCAAACTTCTCAGCTTCAACGAAAACAACGCTGGGTGTTTCTCTGTGACGTGCTGTTCCCATCTGTTATTAATGTCCTCGACATGGTGCCACTGATAACTGAAAACAGTTATCTCTCGTTTATACGCTCCTCAGTTGACCTGACGTCTAGCTGCGAATGGTATTGCACGCTTGTGTCAAATCAACCACGTGAGCCAGATACTTCAAAGGCGAAGTCTTCCTATAGCAAGTTACCACCACTTTTCCGCATCGGGTGTTTCTAGCCTCTTTCGCGGGCCGATCCCGGAGATCGTGCATACTAAAAATGTGGGCCGATTTGCTTTACCAGGTATGTGCCAGTGACACCGCTGGTCAGCGTGACGTTCAGGATGATGTACCGATGTACTATACATACATACGTACTACATACAATACATACATACATACATACATACATACATACATACATACATACATACATACATACATACATACATACATACATACATACATACATACATACATACATACATACATACATATGTCGAAGTTTTGGAATGTAAAGCCCCGGAAATTATTTAAAAGTGTGTGACATGCCATCATACGTCAAAATGGGGGCTCATTCCGAAGATAGTGCAGCAAAAAAAGAAAAAAAGAATTGTGAGTCCGACGCTCCTTCTACTATCCTCACGTGACGGGTGACGTGATAAGAGTGACGTGCACCGTGACTCCGACCCATTCGGACTTCCAGCTCGCTCAGAAAGACTTTGCCTTTCATGGACTTCAGTTAGAGGTTGAATCGGCTTCAGCATTTAGTTTTTTTTTTTTTAGACCAATCGTACTGCATGCGCACAAACTTCATATTTCGTGTTGTTTTGGAAATGAGAAAATATTCGGTACTCGATTCGATATTGGTGCGTCGTTTCTCACGCGTGTTCGCGTTTGATTCGGTTCGAAAATTTCCGTATTCGAACACCACTACTTTTAACCGATTAAGAATTGTGCGTTTAATCAGTTAACATTTGACGAATGAGGGAATTTTGTGCGTTTTATTTCTGTTTGATCGCGAAGATTGCAGCTGGGCCCCCTAAAGACTGCTTTTAACGCGACGCACAAAAAGCAACGCAAAATTCGGTTGAGGTTGGCAAGTTTACCGACACCCCCCCCCCCCCCCCCAAAAAAAAAAAAAAAAAAAAAAAAAACGCTGATGTTCATTTTAGAACAGCGTTGATACCCGTCTTTCGTGTTCGCCTCTGTCCTGTCTTAATAAGTGTCCTTTCCCGGTAGAATGAGTGGTTTTGCTATTGCAGTGGGCATCCTTTATACTAATGCTGCTTGGCCTAATATTCTTGCTTAATGTCCCTACAAAGCCTCAACCCGGATCCCCTGCCCACGCTGTTGTAGCTGACGTGATGCGATACGGTAAATTTACGTCATTCGGCATCCACTTTTTCCCGCGAACGGTAGCTTGAAAGCCAGAACGACTGTAAGGTCATTATAGGCGGCTTAAACCTTTAAAGGATGCGCGGTCTCTTGGATAGTTCACGGTGGTTAAAAGCGACGTAACATTGCATTTACGGAGCATCCTTAAAGAGAGGATTCCTACAGTATTGTGGTGAAACCAGAAGCAACAGCAAATCACGCCGCCCACGGATGACGCTGAGCTGCGCTTTCAAAGTGATGCAGCGACTGCAAAACAAGACGACCGGGTATCAAACAGAGAAGAGCCACAGGAACTCTTGCGCGACCCCGGCTGTTACGACACGGTTCGGGCTCAAGTTGAAAGTTCCTCCTTTATTACGCCCTTTCTTGCCTTAGCTATAGTTCCTTTGTTGTTGCTGTTAATCCGCCTCATTTTAACGCTACCATGTAGGCCACCGGCTTATAGAATTTACCTTCTTCCCACGGTAATGTCTTAGTACTCCTTTCCGGTCGACAGCATCTTACGTTATTCATCGACGTTGACGTTCTCATATGGCTTCGGTGCCTTTCTAATGGGGATTTTAAGGTCGGAGCTTTTACGTAAAGTCTCTCCTTTAGAGAGGATCTTCATGTTCCCTGTTTTTCAACGGTATTTGTACGATGATGATTCGCTGGGCTCCTTGGGATTAGGACCACCGTATTTCTGAAAGATCTTGCGGGCGGCGAACGACAAGGCAGAGCTAGTCGAAAAAGATAATACGTGAACGGGATGTCACGTCTTTTAATTTCGTGCTTTAATCTTCAAAATACCTTTTTTTTTCGTGAAGAGCCTCTGGAGTTTTTTCTTCTGGCATGAGAGTGCATTAACGGGGACCTTTTAAACCGAAATCTTTCCTTTGCCGCTCTTTTTGTGGCTGCATCGTGCGTCAGCCGATAACACGCGGCCACTATCGGGCTAGTAGAAATGCTATAAGCAGCAGAATTCGCGGCACAAAAACATAAGAGAAGCGGCGAGCTGTGTGAATGGAGTGATGCGACCTGTCAACATAATGTGAGCATCGGGTGGGTGTCATGTTACTGTATACACCTAGAATGCGTAGAGAGTCGCCGTGTTGGAGAAGAGAGTACAATAAAGATATTCTCTCTCTCTCTGGAGAAGAGGCTACCAAAGATGGCAGAGCCCCTCCGAAGTTTTTTAGCCCCACCTCTGCTGTGGCTTTTTGGCATCTCATTGTCGAGCATCTCCTCTTCGTGTTTCTGTATGTAGTGTTAATCTTTACCTGCAGCATCGTGCGTTAGAAAACACATATTTACCTGCAGTCCGTCGTGATGCGTCTAGACGCACGCACGCACGCACGCACGCACGCACGCACGCACGCACGCCGCACGCACACACCACACCACACACACAACACACACCGAACGCACGCACGCACGCACGCCACGCACGGCAGCGCACGCACGCACGCACCGCACACGCGCACACGCGCACACGGCCACCACCACACCCACAGCAATCCAGCTCAGGGACTAGTATGATCTTTGGTGACGTCCCACCCTATAGCCTTCATCAGGGGGGGGGGGGGGGGGATATGGGAAACCATTCAAGAATAATTTCAATCACATAGAAGTATATATTCAGCCTCCGTGTGGTAATTCAATGACAGAGATGCCATGGCCGGTGACCTTTATTGCTTTTCTCTGTAGACATTCTATAAACTGGCAATCGGCTAAAGAAATAGCAAACAGAAAAACTTTTGCGTATAAACGGTGTATAGACCGCTAATATAGACATAAAACACAATTTAACGACTTTTGTCAAGACTAAATTTATAGACGGGGAATAGACAAAAGAAGTAGACACCTTATCAACTTTAGCCTATAGAAAATCTGTAAACCAGGCATATACAAAAATAATCAACACCTTATCGACTGTCGCCTATAAACAGTCCTTAGACACAGAATGAACAAGAATAAATAGACATGGTACCGACTTTGGTCTATACGTAGTCTATAGAGCGGAAGATCACAATCAGAAACGAACAAATTATCGACTTCTCTGTAGACCGACTATAGAATGAAAGTAGACAAAAAGAAACAAAAATCTTATTAATTTTTGTCTATAGACAATGAATGGAAAAGAATAAATAGAGACCGTATCGAATTTTTTTCCATAGGTTGTCTATAGAGAGGAAGTAGACAAAAATAAACGAACATCTTATCGACTTTTTTCTGTAGACCGACTATAGAATGGGAGTAGACAAAAACAAATAAAAATCTTACTAACTTTTGTCTATAGACAATCTACAGACAATGAATGGACAAGAATAAATAGAGACCATATCGAATTTTTTTCTATAGGTTGTCTATAGAGAGGAAGTAGACAAAAATAAACAAGCGTCTTATCGACTTTTTTCTGTAGACAGACTATAAAATGGGAGTAGACAAAAAGAAACAAACATCTTATTAACTTTTTTCTAAGGACAGTCTATACAAAATGAATAGACAAGAATAAATAGAGACTGTATCGACTTTTTTCTATAGATAGTCTATAGATAGGAAGTAGACAATAATAGAGACTGTATCGACTTTTTTGTATAGATGGTCTATAGAGAGGAAGTAGACAAGAAGAAACAAACATCATATCCACTTTTTTCTGTAGACTGTCTATAGAATGTGAGGAGACAAAAATAAATAAATATCTTATCAACTTTTGTCTATAGACAGTCTATAGATTATTTATCAACAAAAGAACAAATCTATAAAAAGGCAAAGTTGTCTACAAGTAGTCTATAGACATTCTACAGATAGTCTAAACTCATTTTTGTAAGGGATATGGCTCAGTAAAGCTTTCTGTTGGGCGAGTTGGTTCATACTTGCAAAGGAAAAGGTTATGAAGGAAATGGAAATGGTAAACACGGCGCTCGTCCGTGTCTATTACTGTGTCCGTGTTTAGTTTGCGCATAACCATTTCCTTTGCAATTAGTATATATGATGCTACCTGCCACAGAGAAATTTTTAAAATTTCAGAATTCTTAAAAAATGATCACTCCGTATGTGAAAGATAGCAATTCTGCCGTGACATACGCAATCCTTAGTTTTGCAGGTCATTTCGCTGAAGAGTCATTTGTATTATAGTAGGGGGCGTTCGACTTACGCCAAACTATGCCCATAAATGACTCATGGTCGTTTGCATCGTGGTATGTCACGTATTCTCTTCAATTGTTTAGCTGATGTGAACTGCCCCTTTGGTTATTTATATCGCAAATTGCGTCTCAGTTATGGTGTTTTACATCATCGTCAAAAAATATCACATATTCAAGCTTGCATTGGCTATACCTCACCGGCAGTGTTTTCTTTTCGCAATGAAAATAGCTAAAAAAAGTGCATCGCGTGTTTTCACCGCGCAGCATCTCCTACTTTCTACGGTGATTGAACACGAGTGATGACGTCTATTGTTTTATATGACAGCTTTTCCCAGCGCTCTTGGCTTACAGCGCAAAGCGCGATTCCATTTGATGCTAAAACAAGGAAAAAAGGGAAAAAAAACATAACAGTCGAATTCCCATTATGTGTAGAAATGGTAGCGGGTAGATTCCCAGAGCGCTTGCTTTTTTTCCGGACCGAAAATCAATTAAGAATGCCCAACCTTGACCGTTCAATACGCACGACTACGCCACTTGTTACATAACCAGGAAAGTTTTGCTTGCGTGACCTCTACGCCTCGTGACAATACTCATTTCAGTTGCATATACACCTTTACAATTTCGATGGCTTCTATGCTGCGGTTAACGTTGGTGACACTTCTGCCGCAAAACGCTAACAGTTATGGCCTACGGAATATCTGCAGGCTTTATTGGGTTACGAGACAAGTGTTACGTAAGCACCGTCACCCTCACAGAGAAATTAGTTTTTCCAGATGCGACGTCCGCTACCGAAATAATAAAACTACTAGTAATACCTTATATGCTAATAACTAATACTGCACGTTGTGTAGTGTTCGGAGCAGCTAGACATTGCATGCCAGTAATATGAGTAGAGAGAGAGAGAGAGAGACAGAGAGATAGTTTAATGACGGACAGGTGGAGAGGTCAGTGTCACAGACCCCGTGAACGAGGCGCAGACGCCGGACCAAATTCCAAAGCCGACTTATCAGCTTCCGAAAATAATCCCACGAAAGCAAGGACAATTAAGAATGGGCCCTCTGGTGCGCCATCGAACGCAGTTGCTGTCCAAAGACCGAGTCGAGCCCAGAGTTGTCAAAACACAACAAAATATATTCTTCACACAAGGCAGTTACACACACATGTGTACACTTAGGCTAGACGCAACACAATTCAGATGGGTATTCACTAAACACAGGAAAATAATTCACGACAAGCACTAAGAGTCCAACACGTAAAGTACAAAATGAATAGGAACACCAAGTGTCCAATCGTATTCACCCGTGCTGGTCTTGGAGTCAGACGATCTCGGCGTAGCTTGGGGCAAATCTCGAATAAGGAACCTCTTCCAGAAATGCAGACGGCTCAACGAACTCGTCAACTAGATTGCCGGGGAATCCCCTTCTTCCTCAGACTGTCAGTCTTCACGTTACATCTCTTTACCAGAGCGGTCTGTTCCCCCTTCTGATTCTCGCACGGCGATTTTATACTCTCCGCCGGGGTTCCCGAACCTTCCTATTGGAGTCGTGATCCCGTAGCATGGCCAAAGCCTGGGAATCTTCTAGTCTTTTCTCGCGCCTTCGACTGCCGCCGTCGGGGGAGGGGGCGGGCGAGGGGGGGGGCGCGAAGACTCATCCCGTTGGCGCATGCTCACGCTGTAGCAATCTCTTTCTCGACTCGCCGGGTGAGAAGGCGTCTTGGCGCGCGTGCTCCCTCCCTCTTTCGGGTTACCGTCGCTTCGTCTGTTTTAGACGTCTAGAGTCCGTTTGTCGCGTCGGCTGTTTGAGGCATATGTGCTCTCCCCTCGGTTGAAGTGGCCGTGGCCGGCGTGTTCTTTCACTGGCTTGCGTGACACGCGGCGCGCGCTCCGATTACGCGCTCTTTTGTGACAGTCAACCTCAATGAAATGATCTGAGTAGTTTTGTTGAGCGAAGACTGGCTAAACCTTTAGCTTCCAAGTTCCTTTAAAAAATCGGTAGACACAGTTTTTATATCTTTCATTGCTGTATAGGGTTGTGCATAATATCCCGTTGTAAAATATATAGTGTGCAATATCTTTACTTATTGTCTTCGCTAACAATAGACTGGAAGAAAGCATTTGATTGTCATCAACCAGACGTATGTAGCTTTTCACAATCTTACATGAACACAACCCGCTCAGGCTCAGATTATTCTTTTTAAATTGTTATTGTAACCTGTTAAATTGAAATTGAAATCTATTCTAGTTATAATATTTGCTCGACACACCATTAATTTAGCTACGCAGGCAAGAATTATTCGCCAAATTAATTTTAGCGTAATTGTACTGCAGTTACTTTTTCATATTTCTTCCTACATTATGAACTATATACAGGCGGCTTCAGAAAAATATGAATTTTGAATTGGTCGGTGAATTTCATCGAGTCCAATACTGAGGACTCCATGGCTTAAGCCTCCAGAACATTTTTGTTTGAAAAAAAAACAACAAACAATTAATGCAGAACTCATCTCACGGCGACTGTCGACTGTAACGCGAATAGCAATCGAGCAAAGTGGCAACAGACCATGGTCCTCAAGTCACGTGTATTTAACAGGTGCAGTGGTAACTATAAAGCTTTCCTTGCTTTGGCTATGTATGCCACATACCTCGCTGTCGTTCCACTTTGCTATGGCACTCGCTCGCCGAGGTTACCCGCCGTGGCTGCTTAGAGGCTTCGTTGTTTGGCTGTCAAGCACGAGGTCGCGGGATCGAATTCCGGCCACGGTGGCCGCATTTGCATGACAACTAATGCACGACGACGACTGTAAAACGACGGCGCATGCAGTGACCACGATGACATGACAACGGCATGAAGACAATGGGATGACCACGAGTGTATGATGACAATGGCGTGACCATGACTGTATGACGAAACCTGTATGACAACAATGGCATCATGTTTCAAACATCAACAATGCTTGAAACATGTTCTTCGGAAGTTTGTCGGGAGTGAGCCAATATTCCCAAGTCGCGCGTACAACTCTCTATTTTCAAGGGATTGTTATTAAGTGAGTGAAAATGATCAAGTGAGATAAAAGGAAGGCAGGGCTGTTAACTATAGTCAAGAGTACGGTTGGCTACGCTGCGCTGAGAAATATTATTAGCGCGAGCGGCGGGTGAGTAGCACAGAACGCACGAACGAAGGGCTTCGTGATTTTCAACCCTGAAGCGTACAGCGGGGCTTGCTTGCTAAAGCGATAAATGTGGCCACATAGGATAATCTCTTCTACCTATACACCGGTACTGATGACGGCGGTACCTCCGTGTGGTCACCTTTTTTGTTGTTGTTAAGCCTCCGTGCATATTATGTCCCCCATTAATCAGAAACAAAGAAAGCTAGGGATGATAACCTCTTAAAAACTATCAAAAATACTGGAATTAGCATGTTTTTTTCATTTTTTTTCTTAAGTGAGGAAAAAAAAGAGTAAATGTAAAACTGGCTAGGTAATTATATATATATGCTAGAGTAAGGAAGTATAGGGAACTCAATATGATAAGACGAGCCGCGAACTAAAATAAGGACAGAGAGACAGAAGAAAATGTGTGTACATAGTACCATACAGGCACGCGAGCGCTCGAACTCTGTCACACGATTGGTTTAACCCCAGGAAGCGGAGCAATGCGTTTAAAGCCATCTCGGCTGAGGACGGTCTCAGTCAACGTCTCAAGATTTCCCCCTCCAACAGTCGAGCATTCTTTCCTATGTACACTGTAGAGAGGGCAGTCAGAAAAGACATACCTAATCGACTAAACCATGCCGCGGTTGTCGCATGCAGGAATCTCTAACACGCCAATGTGGAATGAATGCAGGAATTTGTGAATGCCGCGCCTAGCCAATTAGGGCGGCGGAAAAGTATTGCCTCAGCGCATGCTTCAGCGAGAGTAGGTGCTTTCTGAACCTTCTAAACAAACTTATATCCAAAGAACTAAACCTACAGGTAAAAGTCAATGTATCGAGCCGCCAAAGTCTCACGTCGTCTCCCACGATACCCGCCTCTGTCGCTAATTTCTTTGGTATAGAAAACAACCGAGGTCCCATACTGCTTCACTTTTCTTTCTTTTCAGCGCAATTAGCGCTGGTACGGCCTGGTCATCATGAACCTAATTAGGCTCACGAGTCTTTGCAGCAGCGCCGTGCTATAGTTCGCCCTTGCCTATGTCACGGACGACAGGACTTGCACTTCATTTTGTTGACTGCGTGTGACGCCGCTTCTCTAACCACTGGGCGCTCACAGGTACTAAATGAAGGCGCCTGAAAGACGATGATGAATATCTGAATACGGAAAGACGCATAAAAATTCGGCGGCACTAAAGAAGGGAATGCAGGCATCAAGCGAGCTTTCTACCATGAATAATGTAGCGTAGCCTATAAAGGCATTTAAGGGTTTAAATAGCACCAGAGAGCATTAAAAGAAAATTTATCGTATGTGCCACCACCTCGCTTCCAAAGTTGTGCTCACATTATCATCATCATCATCATAATCATCATCACCATCATCATCATCATCTACCTATATGCTCGATGTTGACGGCCAAATAGACAGCAAAGCGGACTGCGGCCATCACAAGTCTCGTTACAATGCTGATCAAGCTGCAAAGAAGACAGCTTCGCGAGGAGCATCATTGTGCAGAAAGAGACAGGATAGATTGCTGTCCAAACAAGATGGCGGCTCAGTAGCAAGCACTATTACTAGTAGCAGTAGTAGTAGTAGTAGTAGTAGTAGTAGTAGTAGTAGTAGTAGTAGTAGTAGTAGTAGTAAGAAATCAAGGAAAGGAAATTAACAAAATAACTACTGACAGCATTGCAAATGGCAATCTGCATCTACTGACAAAGGCGAGGTTAAGGGGTATCTTCTGGATCTGTAGATACAGAAGATAGAGGAGGAAAAAAGAAGTTATATTTACAATCTATGTATTTAGATAGATAGATAGATAGATAGATAGATAAATAAATAATAAATAAATAAATAAATAAATAAATAAATAAATAAATAAATAAATAAATAAATAAATAAATAAAAATTCGGCAGAGACACTTAAGGCTGCTTACGTGTGGGAATGCGTAAGCATTATACCGTTTGTAGACCTCGGAACGTCATGAACGCGCTCATTTTATACACTCATGACGTGGCGCTACTTCCTCCCCATTGGCTGCGCAGTGACGTGCCCAATGACGCACGCACTAGGCCACACCTTTAGTCATCCAGATGGCTGCGACGTGACGTGTACAATGACACACGCACTAGGCCACACCTTTAGTCAGCCATATGGCTGCGACGTGACGTGCGCAATGACGCACGCACTAGACCACACCTTTAGTCAGCCAGATGGCTGCGACGTGACGTGTACAATGACGCACGCACTAGGCCCCACCTTTAGTCAGCCAGAACCGTCGAGCCGCCATGGCGTTGGAGAAGCGTGCTCGTCTGGCACCCCGGAGGCCATGGTTCGATTCCCACGCAGACCGAAATGTACGAAAGTATCTTTTCCAAGCCACTCATTTGCTTTGTTTGCAGGAGACGTTCTCGGAACTGTAACTTCAATCC
Source organism: Dermacentor silvarum (assembly GCF_013339745.2). Taxonomy (NCBI): domain Eukaryota; kingdom Metazoa; phylum Arthropoda; class Arachnida; order Ixodida; family Ixodidae; genus Dermacentor; species Dermacentor silvarum. The sequence continues at coordinate 90,582,873 of NC_051161.1, forward strand.
GAGCAAAAATGGCCGTCGGCCATGTTTGGTACGATCTATCGGCCACGCCGACGCTGACTGATTTTCACGGAATGAGGCATATAATACTTTCGCATTAACATAGAAATAAAGAAATAAGCATACCTAGTGGCCCAAACTATTAGACAACTTGGCCCACTAGGAAAGGCTTGATGACGACGGCATGACGAGAGTAATATATCACGAGGCTGAAATAAGGACAACGGAGCCAACACGACGGCACGAAGACCAGAAGCACATATCTAGGTGCCCAAGCAATACAAATATAGATAGATAGATAAGCTCAAAACCACTGATGTTGGCAAAGAATGCGACTCGGATCAATAAAGATTTACGTAGAATCTGCTCAGGAAGTTATCCGAATGATGCGTAAGGCATTTCGTATAGTAACGACGTCGTGTTAAGTGGTCGTGAGACGACCGTCAAAGAATCGTGAAACGGAGAAGCGCGGTTGCAACACTGAACTGGTAAGTTGCGCTGACGACGTTCCGATCCGAAGGCATGGCTGCTCCACAGTTCTGGCCTACTAAAGGTGTGCCTAGCGCGTGCCTGATTGCACACGTCACGTGGTGAGTTAGTTATACAATTTATTAGTGTCCAGTTCAGGCGTGGAGGTTCCCCCGCGCCACCCGGCTATTCCCACGTGGGGACCGGCAGGTCCGGCCCTGTCGCGGGCACGCTGGACGGCCAGGATTTGGTCTTGAAGGTTTGTGCTGTGCAGAAGCGCATCCCACTCGGTCTTGCTGTAAGTCGGGCTAAGCGACCCGCACTCCCAGAGCAAATGTGCTAACGTAGCGGTCTGCCCGCAAGCGGTGCAGGCGGCGTCAGAGAATTTGTGTGGGCGTATTTGAGACACGCTCGTGCCACTGCTCGCACCTTCGCCGTCGTCGTCTTCCACAGCCAGCTCCGATACCGCTGATCATGCCAGCGGCATGATCACAGCTTCTTCCATAGCTGGCTGGTTCTATCATGAAACCGATCGTCTTACGCAAAGGACGGATGCACGGACAGTTTTCTGGTTGGGTAACTATAGAAATGCTTACGCATTTAATAAATTAAACGATTATATAAACATGAATACCCATAGTTGGCTCCTGCGGTCCCTTCAGCGGGGTGTTTCTGAACCTGGCTTCGCGCACTAGGCACAGTTTATTATAGGCTGTGCATAATAATTCAAAACTCGATGAGAAGGTGATCACCGGCGCGCAAAGAACCTAGTCAAGCATTGTGATGCGCCTAATGTAAGCTACGTTGTATTTCTCGAAGGTTCGCACGCGCAAAGTGTTCAAACACGGCTTGTGTTTAATCTTAGCTCTTTCTTGTCGACTCGCAGTGGCATCTAATTGCAGAGACGTTTCAAAACGCATTCCATTACTTGGACACGAAGCTCTCTTCTCAGCCCTCAAAGTAGGCTCTCTTCATGATGGCCAGAATTGGAACAAACTCCTCAACATCACGATTTTGTTTGTGTGTGCCTAAATAGGAAATCTTTCTCCGATCGATCAAATAATGGGAGCCATGTGTTGCTATGAAAAACGATGAACTTTGGGCGAAATATACATCGTTTCGTTACATTGTAGTTGTATGATGAAGTTGCAAAAAACCAGCAACGACAGCCCAAAAATCGAGGAGCGCACTCGTAGGGATACATATCAACATAAGTACACAAGCGGTGGTTGTTTTATAATAATAATTATTCAGTAAATAGTATAGGCACGTGTCAAAAATGTTCATTATCAAAGAATCAAATGGCAATCTCTTTAGCACGTAGCCTAAATGGAAGGGTGGCTTACCAAGAGGGGAGGGGGGGGGGTCTCAGATTTAAAGTGATGGTCGGCGCGCCGGGACAAAATGACACGATTGCAAAAGAGCTCTAAGAACGGAAGCTTATGGTACGTGATGAGAAACGGCGTCCTCTTTGATATGGGCCATATTTTCGATTACACGTGTTCGAGGAACAGTGGAATTGCACTGCTCGCGAAAAATGGCATTTCGTTTATACGGTCATCTGGGCCCCGGGAGAGAACACCAATCTTGCTGCTAATACCAGCAATTTTCTTTTACGGTTATTATTCCTAGTTTCGAAATGCGAAATGGGTTATGGCTATTATTCCTAGGAAACTGAAAGGGGGGTTTGAGGGATACATTTTTTTCCGTTTATAAGTGATTGTGGCTTGTTATTTCGTCCTTCGTTCAGCAGTGGACTTAAATTAAAAAGTCGGAGTTTCGCCCCACAGGCGAAGCATCAATTGCGATAGCAAATATACTAGTAGAGTTCACGGAGTAAGGATAGTAGCTTTATGGGCTGCATAAACTTGGACACATTCGCTTACTAACTGACTTAACAAGCATGGTGTCAGAGCGCTCAAGCAAACATGAATAGATCACACTCGATGACCGCCGACAACCACTGTCAAAGCGCTGGCGTGAGTAAGCGCGACGGGAGCAGTGACCGAAGGTTCGTGTGGTCAATCGCTTCAACGGAAACTGAGCGGCGAAAGCACAGCGCATACAAAGGTCAGAGCTGTGTGGATATCGCTTTCAAGATCATACGGTGCGCCCCGACAGCCCTCAGCCGCGGAAAGTACAACTACGCAGTTCCTGGCAAAGTAGAAGCCGCGCACCCTCCCTCTTGCGCAGCCTTCCCGCTTTCGTCCTTTCGCCTGGGAGATTAAGTCGTCAGTTACCCTTGCGCCCGGTAGCAAGATACGCCCGGTCGCCTCCCTCGCTCCCTCCCATCCCCCCCACGGCCTTTCGCACGACCGGAGACGTCGTATTTGCTCTCCGCCGTGCGTTCGCTCTCCGTGAGAGCACGCGTCCCTCGCGCGCGGCGACGAGTTTATCGCCGTTGGACTTTATGCGGAACCTCACGGCGACGACGACGGCAGGAATGCGCTTGGAGTGTCCATATAATTGCTATCGCAATAAAAATAAATTACACCGCCCATGCGCCCCGTTCAGATGGTAAACCAGCGAAGCTGAAATGTGCGGCCCCGATGTTTATAACTGGGTTAATACCGACGGTTCATCTTTGATTACGTCTTTGTTTAGCTCGGCCGCACGTGCCCCCGGATCGGCCCGAATTGCCGCTTGCGCTCCGCATCGCGGACCCGATCTTCTGCCGAGGCGTTGGCGCGACGCCGACGAGATCTCTCCTGCTCCTGCTCTCGGCGGCTCATACCCACAAATCCAATGCGGGTATGAGCCACACGTGATTTCTTTCTTTCTGTCTCTCTTTCGTTCTTCTTCTTTCTTTCTTTCTTTCTTCCTTTCGTTCTTTGTTTCTTTTTTCTCTTTCTCTCTTTCTTTCTTTCGTTCTTTCTTTCTTTTCCCTGACTCATACCCGCATATTCAATGCGGGTATGCTCCACACGTGTGTTTATTATCGCTAATCGTGACGTAACTGACGAGCATGTGAGGTTATTGATGTCACGACCGATCAGTTGTGTTAGACATACATTTTGATATATACCAAGTGAACGAATCGCGAGTTTTCGATAGGTTTTAGATAGATTTATTGCCGCCGGAGGCTTTCTGCGGTCGGACCAGGAGTGTTTCGCCTAGGTGTATACAGCTTCGGTATGAAAATAGGCAGATGATGATGAGGCCTTGTCTGGATGTATCGTTATGCTTGATTTTATCTTCAATAAACCTTGAGTCTTTAGCGCGGCTCCGTTGCAGTTTTCGTTCCGTGTTCTGTCTTTTACTCTATATTCGCCCTGTGTGTTCAGCCAGAACCTATATCTTAAATACGTATATGTGCACCAGCGTAGGGTAGCAAACCGGATTACCGTTTCATTGTTGTTTCCTTTCTTTGTACTGACCCTGCGTTACACATGTATACATACTATATATATATATATATATATATATATATATATATATATATATATATATATATAGCGATGGAACGAAAAATGTGAGGCCTAACATTAAGAGGCAGGGGGAGAGTGGTGTAGACCAGAGAGGAAACAGGGATAACCGATAGGCTAGCTGCAATTAAGAGAAAGAAATGGAGCTGGGCAGACCATGTAATGCGGAGGGTAGATTACCGGTGAACCATTAGAGTTACAGAATGGGCGCCAAGAGAAGGGAAAGCACAGTCGAAAAACTACTGTGGGGTGATGAAATTAGGGAATTTGCAGGCGTAAGTTGTAATAAGCTAGCGCACGACATGGGCAATCGGAGATCGCTGGGAGAGGCCTTCGTCCTGCAGTGGTAAAAATAGGCTGATGATATATATATATATATATATATATATGTGTGTGTGTGTGTGTGTGTGTGTGTGTGTGTGTGTGTGTGTGCGTGCGTGTGTGCCTGTGTACGTGCTATATGTGCCACTAAGTTTTTCATTGCCAATTATACACACGCTCGAGGCATATTCACGCCACCGCTGCCGTCGAGCTGTCCCGCTGTCGACGGCACATGCACAGCACGTTAGTGAATGCTTAGAGGTTCTCCGTGAGACGCGAAGTGCACTTCGCAGAAAAAAAAGAAAAAAAAAACTGACGAAGCGAAGTGGGCGCAACGTCAGTGCAACGCTCAGTCGGCTCGCGGTGTGCGCGCAACAACCCCTTCGCCAGCAGCAAGAGGGTTGTTGCGCGCACACGCACTATAAGCGCACTAGCATTCCCACTGAACTGCCGCGTGTGTGCATTCGTCTGAGCAGGTTTTCTCTTCCCCGCAGGAAGCGCGGCTCCCCGCCTCTCCGAAGGTTGAGATGCTGTGGTGGCGCAGTCGGGATGGACAGACATATAGCTCCTCTTTTCCCGACACCCTCTTTCCGGGTCGCGGCGCAAGAAAAGAGTCTGGTGGTCATCTTCCACGCCGATGCTCGCGCTGCTGGTGACAGCACACATATGACCAATCGGCCTATATGTATAGCCACCTATACTACCAGTACAGGTGTGCTGGTTACAATGGCTCTTTTCTCTGTGAAATTACGCCGTGAATCGACGACCGCTAGCTAAATGTCCTCACTGCAACAAATATATGCCTTCACACGCGTCATTCTTTAAATAAAGCGAATAGCTACCTAGAAGCGTGCGGCTGCTCTCCCACATTAGCAAGAGGTGTAGGTGGCTTCTGCAAAATATATATATATATTTTTTTTTTCGCCCACAATCTACAAAAGTTTTCGAGTTCCGCACTTTCATTATTGTGCTCTGCACTACACTCAACTAGTGTCACCGTGACTACAAAGTGTTGCGCAATCTTGCAACGGTTACCCATATTACTGCAATAAATACTTGCAGGTGCCCTCTTTTTTCTTTTTTTCCCTTACTCTGGTCTATGCTTACGTAATCGTTTCTCGTAGAGTGGAATTTCGACGGCCCTTCGGTGCTGTGAGCGCATGGATCGAGCTATCCTGAATAACATGGCTCCCAATTGGCCTAGATTACTACTACTACTGCTGCTACTACTACTACTACTACTACTACTACTACTACTACTACTACTACTACTACTACTACTACTACTACTACTACTACTACTACTACTAGTAAAACTAATAATAATAATAATAATATCTACAACACATCATCACAAAAGCACGTCCTACAGTTAATGTCCGCGGAGCACGAAAGTCGCGATAAAAATCCTTCGTGCTCACAAAAATGTTCTTACACTATAATTGTTCGTAAGAGAAAATTCCATCCAATTCTGATGCGGCACATATTATTAGCAAAGGCGGCCAGCCAATGCAAAGCTTTTTGGAATTCAGCCCCAGATGTACGTTTCAATTGATCGCGCGGGAAAATATGCACTTTACCATTGATTTCTATAGAAGACGCTTTAGCTTCGGCGTCCTTTCATTTTTTTTTGCTTGTAACTTTGTTATCCGTGTATTGTGTCAACACGTGTGCGCACCGAAGAGCACTGGCATAACACGGTGACACACAGGTGTCACAACGTGTGTCAAGAAGGCCTGACCGAATAAAAAGAATGAGAACATACCTTAACTAAACCTTCAAGTTGCCCACCATATGAAAAAGAGGGCCGACAATGCAGTCAATGCTTTGCATATGCATTTAGTAGACGTTTGTCTTTTAAGATCAGAGTGCGTATGCGTGATTTCTTGAGCACATGCAGTTTAGCTCTTTTTGTTTGATAAAGTTTACTGACAAGCGACTGCTTGTTTGGTTCTTCTTTATCTATGCCTTTCTTCGTGTTTTTACAGCGAAGCTGTTAAGGGCTACTTCCCCCAGGATCATGTCCGCGTGTAGAAAAAAACAATCATCATCAGTATTTCGGCTCCATGTGCGTGGTGGCCTGGCTTCATGTGCGTGGCGGTTTCCACCGAGTTGTGCCTTGCACAGGTGTCAAAACGGATGACTAACATGACTGATAGGTCATGACATCAATACCATCCCATGCTCGTCAGTTACGTCGCGGTTAACGATAATGAAATCAAGTGTTGCGCATACCCGCATTGGATATGCGGGTACCAGCCAGGGACAGGAAAGAATGAAGGAAGGAATGACTGGAAATCAAGAAAGAAAGAGCGAGAGAAAGAAAGAGAGAAAGAAAGAAGGAAGGAAGGTAAGAAAGAAATCACGTGTGGCTCATACCCGCATTGGATATGTGGGTATGAGTCGCCGAGAGTATGAGCGGGAGAGATATCGCAGGAGCCTGACGCTGCCGTGCAGTGTGCCGTGGCTATGAACGCTTTGGCTCATACGCATATTTATGACGATGGGGCGGACTTGGAGCAGCAAACGCACTACTTGGCCATCGCGCCGGGCGAAACAAGACGCCGGTGTACTTGCTCTGTGACGAACATGCCGAAGACGCTCCATATAATCAATAATAATACCATATAAATTCACTATAGCAATATTCACTACAGCATGCCCACCAAAGTCACAAATTCGCTGGCTTCCATCTTCTCAGTATTGGAAGGGCTCTGAATTTTTTTTTCCTGTAATCGAGCTTCCTTAAACGATCCATTAGCATCTGTACAGCCAACATTGACGATAACGTAACAGACCGAGTTAAGTGCCGCAAATGTTATGTGACATGTGAAGGAAAAAAAATCCCATGACAGCAGCAATGATCACGGAAAGAAATTATTTAGAACATTCTTAATAGTCTCAACAGTTTTCCAATGAATATTTTTTGTTCAAGCTAATAGTTTAAAAGTTGCTTATTTATTTATTGTAATTAAAGCACCAAAGCTCAGAGTAAAAAATAATCTGAGTTGCTTAAGAGGGCAGTGACTAATATTGAAGTGACTGCATACTCCTAATGCACACCTGGATTTAAACTGTTTAAGGCTTCGCGCGAGTTTCCCGGAATTTCGGAAATCGTCTGTGGCAGATAGCATAATTATTGTCCTTGATCTGGACTATTCGAATAGGCGGACATTACTTGCACACAAAATCGAAACAATTACTGAACTAATTTAAAAAATTCACTAATTTCCTTCTTAATAACTACTTTACGGCACATATTGCAATTTACTAATTGTAGCCGGTGAGCTTGCAAGACCTATCCACTTGAAATGAATCTTCAGGAGGACACCAGTTTCGATGTATATTTCCCTTACTGTGGGACGAAATAAATGGGTGTTCCAGTTACTTTTGTGCTTCGATGCATAAAAGACCGTTTCGTTAAAAAAAGTAAGTGTAACAGAACTGCATTTTTTACTGCGAGTTTGATGGCACATATCTCCAAACTGGCGTCATTCTGGAAATTAATTCCAAGTGGATACGCATTGCAAGCTCACCGGTGACAATTCGTAAATTGCTATATGAAATATTTAATGACGAAGTCATTTAGTGAATTGTCGTTAATTATTTGAATATGTATTTGGATTTCGCGTGCAAGTGATGTCCGACTTGCGGAATAATCCAGCTCAAGGACTACGATCATGTCATCCGCCCCCAAGAGGCGATTTGAAAAATAAAAATTACGGAAACCTAAAAATTATCACCCGTGTATATATATATATATATATATATATATATATATATATCATAAGAAGCCAACAAACACAGACACCAAGGACAACAGAGGGGAAATTACTTGTACTTACAATTGAATTAAAGAAATGATAAATAAATGTAAATGAAAGTGGATGAACAAATAACTTGCCGCAGGTGGGGAATGATCCCACGTCTTCGCATTACGCGTCTTCGCATTACGCTCTTACCAATTCAGCTACCACGGCGCCGTTTTGCCCCACTTTCTGGGCTTTTTATGTTTTACAACTAGAACTAACTCTGGGAGTGTTAGCCAGTGGAGTGTGCGTGTATTTAAACCACATGCCCATGGGCAAATCTTATGTCCCCAAGTGGCATCGTGTATAAAAGCGGCTGTGTTCCTGTTCAAAAGACGTATGCCTAAATGGGATGAAGGGTACAAGACACATCGTTCTCTTTAAATATGCAAGTAACACTTCTCGTAAACTACCATTTCATGATTGTCCTCACACCGAGTATTTTCCTGGAGAAAAGAACAGCAGTAACAGTGGCGTAAACATGGCAGCCAGTGGAAGTCCTTGAGCGTATCATTGGTGTGACGACAAAAGAACGCAGGATCACGAAAGCCCGTCTTGAACGGTACGTTTGTCAGGCCACGTAGCAGCGCGCGAGGACTGCCGATGTCGAGAGGCTTCGGCCAGAAAGAGTGGCTACACAACGAAGTTATGTCTAAGTCCAGGATATATAGGCACCAGCATTCAGCGGTCGGCGTTGACGGCAAACGCCCACAAACGTGCAAACCAAATCGATGTTGAACGCCGGCAGTCAGCCGCACAAGCCGAAGCGAGTGGGCTGAGCACGGCCTGGTGAGGACGATAAGGCGGGAGCCATGCAGCCGAACACAAAACGCCGGAGTCGACAACGGACGCCAACAGAATACGTGCACCGTGGTTGGACAAACCGCTTTGGCTGCGAGTGCGACAGCTTCAATGGCACGAGCCTAATCTGCGTGCCGTGAGGTATCGCTGTGTGCTAAAGAGCTCAAGTCATCATACGCGCGTCATGAAGAGGGGATGGGTTGGGTCTAATGTGTTCCAGCGCCGTAAAGCCATACCTAAGTCACCAATGATATTGGAACACTTCCACGTGTTCATGCATGCCGCAGCATCCGCTGCCTTTAAAGTTACTCGCAATTGTTTGTAGGGTTTACGAATTCAGTTTGTTCGCACGAAATGTTTGATACGCGTTGATATGAGCATGGACGGACTCAATCGTCCTATAGTTGAGCGATAGATTTAAACAAGATGTTCGGTGACTGTAATATATGAGAATGCATTTGGAAAGGTGATGACGAATTGCCAGCACTGTTTCCTGTGCAAATAGGTTCTTTGCAATCCGTTCAACGTCAGGGAGGGCAAGATTCAGCGTAAAATATCCGCCGATCTAATGGAGCTCGCGCCGTGAATCATGCGGGCCGAATGGAATGTTTTGTTTGGAAGGCCCAATGGATGGACAAAATGAATGAGTGCCCCCATTTTAACGATCTCTTCACATGCGCCACGTGCCACTGGCCTTAAGAAAGTCCCAGTCTCGCCCGAAAGTCGAAGCATCGATTGGGATCGAAAATCAGTCGACAGCTGTACCACGTAACGATCGCAGTTTTATCGGTGGTATTAACTTGCGAACATTCGCTTACTAATAATTTAACAAGCATGGTGTGAGCGTGCAGAGGCAAACATCAACACATAACACACGATGATGGCGGACACTCGCTGTGAAAACGCTGGCGTGAGTAAGCGACGCAATTACCTTCATGTTGTCTATCGCTTCAACGCAAACTGAGCGGCGAGAACACAGCACACAGAAAGGTGAGCCGTCGGCAAACCTACATTGTGCCCTCAACGGAGATCGCTTTCAAGATATTGCCCCCGCAGTACGCAGTTGCTGCCGGAGTACAACGCTACTCCCCTCCCTCCCCGCCTCCCGGTGCTTCTTGCGCGACAGGAAGACGGCGCGCTTCCTCCCAGCTTTCCTCCCTTGCGCGCGCGAGCTCCCCTTCGCACGCTTCCACTTGCACATACAGCATACGGCATACGGCGATGGTCAAAATGCGCCTGTAGTGTCCATATAGTTGCTCTAGCAATAAAACTTGGAAAAGGCCTTCGCAGATGTGTGCCAATCTAAGCAACTGGTGCATCAGACAGCACAGCTTCATAAGCGAGTTTCCACACCATTCAGACTGCTTGTGATTGACTCAGCGATGAACGCTTGGTTGTGTGTGTACCAGCGCAAAGTGTGAAATTTTCTCTTCCTTCTCCTCTTTCTATCCCTTTCACCTTTTCTTTCAGCTCTTGCCCGAACACGCAAGAGAAAAGCAGTAAGTTAGGTCAAATTTAACACTCAGAAGTGTATTCGTCTTATTCTGCTGTTGTAAATACGAAGTTAATGTTTCCTCCTCCCCGGCTTGAATTACCGGCTATGAGAATGTGGCACTTCTTTTAAAGAGTGTTTTTACTTGCGTGCTCTTTGCTTCTGTAGCTTTTCCCTTTCAGTGGTACGGAAAGGGTTGTGTTGGCTGGCTCTTCTTTAGCGATTATTTCTCACCGACGTTCTGATGATGCGGCCGTTTCGGGCGTCCTATGCATGTTGCGCTGCGCGTACATGTAGTCAGCTTTCGAAGCCGCAGCCGTAGAAAGTCCTAGAGCAGTTCCAACCTGCAGCCGGTAAAATGTGACGCAAGAAACAAAACTTGTGGTTTACTGGGGGAAAAAAAGATTAAATAAAACGCACAAGGAAGTTGCTGCCTATTCGAATGAGGGTAGACCTAAAGTAACATTTTTTCCCAATAATCATTGATAATTACATTTAGAGCAGAAATTCAGGACTCCGAATTTCTCGTGGGGATTTCGGTGCATGAAAACCATCGCGTCACTCCCTTTAAGAGCATTGCTGCAAAATGTAACTTCTGCTAAACAAGCACCTCAAGCGCTTCCAAGACACATGCGTAGTACATTGTGGTCGAAGATATCAGCGCTGACGTGGTCGCGGACTATAGTTGTCACCGAATTTAATGAAGGTCGACGGCCATGAGGCTTTATTCGCGTTCGACATACCTTGTGGAGCTGTGCTTCACCTCGTCTCTGCAAGATATCTCGAAAGGGTGAAATGCAAATATTTGCTTATACTAATGAGAACAAGAACTTGTCTTAAGTGCATCGATATCTGGCTAAGATCAAATATCAAACGGCAACTTGTGAAATATACCGTTATAATCAAAACGTATTTCAACGTATACCGTTATAATGAAAACGAATCAAAACGTTATAATCAAAACAAGTTACACGCTGCTCTAATATTATTATTTCTTGTTAACGTAGACCAATAAAGTGTCAATCCCACTCAAGTATTTTATACATTGCACTGTAATCAGAGCACCTAGAGAAACCCTTTTAATGTTTTCTTTTTGTCTGTCGGGAAGCTAGTATGCTCTGCTCAACCATTAACACACGCTGACTTTCCCATTACTTGACCCGGTAACACGTGTTCGGATCCCTTAGAAACGGTAAAATGGCACGGAGCTTCGTAACTCGCAATTTAGCAAAGAGCAGTGCAGTTTACAATCATTCAAGGCTGACTGTGCTGTAAATCTCGCAAAACGTTATGATTCGTGTTTGAGGCATAAAGAGAGAGAGAGAGAGAGAAGGAAAAACACATTAAGCACTCAGACGAGGAAGCATGATTTATTTTTACAACGAGGCTATTTTGTGCTACCTAGAATCACCGCTCGCAACGCGAAAAGCCTGCATATTGCTTTCACCTCAACTGTCATTCGTAGTTCTCGGAAAAAAAAAAGACTACACAAGTCAGCGCTCGTACTGCGGTACCGCGCGCATCCTGTCTGCAGATATGCGCGTTTTCTGTCCAGACGCGAATCACGGAAGTTTACGCCCCGAAGCTGCTGGATGAGTCTTCGCATTTCTGGAAAGTAATCGCAAGGGCCACACTTAGTGAGAATTCTTTTCCCCCTATCCTAGACCCGCATTCGCAAAGCTTTTCTTTCTTAAGTGAACTTTGCCTTGTATCGTTCCCATTCGCTAATGTTATGTCCAGCATCACGATTGACTAGAACTTTCTCTTAATGCCAATTGTAGCGTAACAGCGTTCTTGTGAATGCGAAATTCAACTTTTCAAATTCAACTTTTCAACTTTTCATGCACCTTTTCAAATTTGAATTTCTAAAATTCAAGTGCAGCTTCTTTTTTATGCCTGCGTCAACAAATGCGTCTGTACACCTTTCCTTTTTTAATTCTTCTTATCTGCTTGTTGGTTCAACTACATAACCAATGTTATTACGTATATGCACCCAATTGTTTCTTAACTGTATGCCCCACTGCTGCTGCCTCTTGCAATGGGAGTGGGAACTCCGTCAAGCGGATTGTCACTCTTATTCCCACCCCCTCCATCACCACTTTTGTACTGATGGGAAATAAACATTATTATTATAAGTCCTCGTCATCCGTGGCACCTATAGGGGTCCATCTCGCTGATAGCAGGGAGGTGGCTTCGTGCAAAGCCAGTCACGAGGGACCTAAAAGAAGGAAAAATGAAAGGAATCTTGGCAAAATATTGCCGAAGGCGTTTGAAGTTGGGTATTGCAGTCGTGTGGAACAAGTGTAAAGAGACGTAACGCAACAACGAAAAACTAATTACACGTACGACCGAAAAGTGCAGTTGTGTAGCAAGAGACCTTGCAATATAGAGATGAAGAATACAACCAGTCCAAACGCTTGCACTAGCGTTCCTTATTAATGTTCGAACGTGAACACCCCGTTTGTTGTCGCACATGACGGCCTTTTATCCGCGTGAAGAACTTTTTTTTAAACTTTTTTTTCCTTATTGCTCAAATCTCAGTAGCAGAAAAAAAAGTAAAAGAAAGAGTTCAGACGCTGTAGTTAGTATACGTGTTGGCAAACGTTTCCAGAATGCAGAAATAAAAAGCTAAAATGTACGGTACTTTTTCAACAATGCCTGTTGTAATGGCCTGTACAATGCGTGTAGCCACGTACTTCACTAGAGTATCTACGTACCATTTGCTTACCGCATGCTTGGGAGCAATTGTGTTACCTTTATCGCACTTTCCGCATACTCAAACAGCTTTTGTATGATAACGTACCTGTCCAAACAATTTGCTCAAATTCAAGTTGCAGCGTCCGCCCTCGTATCACTACGCGATATTTAAGCTTGAGCATCCCGCACTAAGTTGCCGAAAGTTTATTTTTTATGTGTCTCTTGGTTGACAGTCCAGCATGTTATATATTGAGTGGAAAAAGACTAGAAGCATAGACGTATAGACGTACTGCATAGACGTACTGCATACGTAAGCATAGACGTACTGCTGAATCTCAGCCTAACTCTTGCTGTACCAGGCGTGTACAGAGCACACATATTTACGATTCCTTTAATTCACAGCATAAAGGCACAGAACAGTGCGTAAAATGAAAATCAGTCATTCGTTTTAGCTCACACAGGTTCTGTGCATGCCAGCATGTTTCGCTCGCCCGACATCACGTGTCGCTGCAGCTAACGCACCGGATCCGTTACAGGCATAGTAGTGGTACAAGGTAGATAGAGAAGTTTTGAGGAAGAAAGAAAAAAAAGATTAAGGAGATGTATGTACAAATATGCTAGAATGAAAACCATGCATAGCATACCTGAGTACCCCAAGCAAGCTAGGTGACTATTCGTAATCGCCCTGTTTCAAAGGCGATGCCAATAGGTCATCATCATCGCCTGACATGGCTGTACCCGCGTACGGTATGCAACCGCGGAGTATTTGCTCTTAAGCGTGCCTGGTATGAAAGTCGGTTCTTAAACGTACGAGCATTACAGTTTCAATACCGACAAATTTAGGAACGGATTTTCGATGGCACAGTGGGCCAACATCGTTCAAGTGGCTTTACCTCTAACCAGCCCAAAAAAAAAAGCGGTTGCGGACGCGTACTCGAGTGGAACCACTGGGCTTCTAGGAGTGTGTATTGCGTGTTTTGGCAGATATAAAATATGAGCAAAAATTAAAAAAAAAACTGAAAATAAAGGTCCAGCTGATTCTGGGAAGAATTCTTCGTAGCTAGCTACCGTGCTGAAGCATAAAAAATTATATCCACCTGTCTTGCAACAGGACGCTACAAGGTGTGTACGTATGTCAACTTTCTGATCTGCCATAGCTATACAGCGCAGCGAAAACAAGGACACAAGAAGAAATGAAACACCTTATTTTTGCTGCGCTACACTTCATGCCACTTCATCACGATCAACAAACAAGCCCGCGTCGGCCACCTTCATTGACTGCCAACAGCATCCCCGTGGTTCCATAACTTTCGGGGCATTACGTATGTGCCACGGGACATTCGACACCGTTTCGTAACTCCCTTCGACATTCTTCGCAGTATTAATTTCTGCCCGCATGCTTTTCCAGCATCGAGAAATATGATCCCGAAGTTCAGTATGACCTTCCTCCCGCTATACTTCGCCTGCACTCACGGGGGCAAAACACGTGCTCTCAGACAAAGCGCTTCATACCAGGAGCTGTCTTGAAGTAAAATGGCGAAAATTAAAGAACAAAAAGAAAAGGAAACAGCCGTTGCAAAAATGATCGCAAGCATTCGACCGTTTGGCCAAGTTTGGCGAGATAGCTCGAGTACAGTCGCGTGTTAGCCGTGACGTGGCGCAGCGCACGAGGACGATGCACAGGAATAATGAGGGACGCACAGCACTGCGGCAATGCACTGAGTACTAAATTTTTATTCAAGAGAGCGACTGTTGAAATTGAAAAGAGCTTGCTCCGTTTAGCAACGACGAAGCGAAGAATGAAAAAAAAAAAAAAGAGTGAACACAAACAAGTATTCAGTAAAGGCAAGATCAGCTCGCCACTTTCTCGCGTACATTTTCTCCGTCCATGTTTATAGCATCAACTTCAGCGCTCGTAACGAGGACCAGCTGTCAAGAGACTTGACGGAAGTCGTGGCCGTTGAAGGCAACGTCGACACGTGCGTCAGCGCTTCGTCTGTTTAACTCAAAAACAGGGAGAAGCGGTATCTTCGACGAGCAGTACGTCACGTTAGACGTAGAGAATCATCTGCGCTATCGAACTGACAAGCAACCCCGGTGACCTGTTCAGCCCATATTGTAATTTTTTATTTGTTGAAGTTTTTACTTTTGGAATTCGTACATACAATCTCGTCTCCTGGCAACGGTACCAACCGAAACGTGGATAGAAATAACGTGAGGATTCATTTCGGCCGGATCTATTCCTCAATTATCGTCCGCCAATCACGTCTGACTGATTCCGTTTATTACGTTGGCGGAGCGCCACTCGGGCCATTGACGAAGCGTGAAAAGGAATAGCATTGGAATAGAATCGTCACATTATGCCGCCTGTGCTTTTAAACTGGTGGCATCGTCACTTTGAACAAATTTCGGCTTGGCGACTTCGCTCTTGGTCGTCTCATGTTTCGGGAAAACGACACACGTGCTTTCGTGCGCTCGTCTTTCACTGGCACTAGTAACCACAACTTTAAGCCCATACTAACTGGGGAAAGTTCTGTCTGACTTAATTAATTACCTGACTTAATTAATTACCTGTGGCATGCTTTTCTTTTGGTAGATTTTAGAAAGTACCAGCTCGATTCTGTTTCTATCGGTTCGGTTCTGTTTACTAACGAATGAGGAGAAGGCGCGGCGCTTGAATTGGACGATCTCTCAATCAAAATTGCGCAGCATCGTGGCATGGGACGGCAGGCAGAAAGTATCGCTGTGTAGTGCGTTCGGCTCACCGGTTATTTCCCCCCTGGGGTGTTCAGGCTTGGCGACGGGTCTCCTGCCTTGCTCCTCGCAGGTGTGTAGCGACTCCGGTTGACGCTGGCAAGGTAAGCACACGCCAAGACACGAAACCAGGGGCCGGTCAATGGAGAAGAAGAAGAAGAAAAAAAAAAGAAAAGGTCCGAAAGAGAGACGAGTCTATGCCGCAATCAGCACCGAGCGCGTAACACGCTCAGCGAGCGTGCGGGCGCGCGTGCAGACACACACACACGCACGCAACCAATAAAAAAAAAGTAGCAATATTATGTCGAAGCGTGCTCGTCGTCACGCGGCAGCCGCTCAGTCCGACGTGTGTCCGGAGGGGAGGCGGCCGTCGTCGTGTGTGTGTGTGTGAGCAGCGGGCGACGCTTTTCTTTCAGCCCAGCGTCTCTTTTTAAAGTGCCGACCCCTTCCTTCCTTCTCCTCTTCCCTCTCTCTCTCTCTCTCCTCCACAACAACGTCTCCCAACGGCGGCCAGCCTACTACGTCACCCGGTGGGGGGTTCCGCACGCGCAGCTTCGCATCCCTTCTCTCGAGGCAACGTGGATTTTTCTCCTCCACTCTCCTTCAACCCTCTCCGCTCTCCCCCCCTCGGCGGCTGAGCCGCACCGCCAATGGCGCGGGGCCCCCGGACCCCGCGGAGCCCCGCGGCCGCCCCGGCTCTGCGACGGCGGGCCTTTGCGCCGCGAAGGATCTCGGCTCGCGTCGCGGGGACACAACCTGTGGCCGCCGCCGCCGCCGGCCCCGCAACAGAGCCGACCGACGCGACCCCCTTCCCTCCCCCATCCTTCTCTTTCGCTCTCTCTAGTACGACCCCCTCCACTGACCCCGCGCTCCTCACTCGTCACCGCTGCGCGCCGTTCGCGTATCACCTGTCCACTATTTCTTTCAGGACGGGGCCAGCGCGCCCACGTCGATAGCTGCGCGAGTACGAGAGGCGAACGCCGATGAAGCGTCGTTCTTCGAGTGGCCGCACCGGTGTCTCCTGGTGTGAGCGTGCTACATTTCGAGCGTGGGGCGTGAGAATAAAAGAAGAGAAAGCTTGAAAAGGGACAGTTATGCGTGTATCAATACACCTTAAATTGCTGTCAAGCATACTGAAGCTTGTCAGTATTGTGAAATGAATGATGTGCGAGTAGTGTCGACAGAAAGGCAAAAAAAACTTACGGCTGGCTTTCAGACGAATTGTTTTCTGTAGCTGGGAGTGAACCGTGCGCGTCGCCTCTGTCACGCGGGCATTTCCCAGCGTGGTTCGGTCAATCCAGATTACAACTCGTTGCAAATTGATGTCCGTCACGGGTCATTTTCAAACACTACACTTCGATCGATCTATATTAACTGGCGCTCAATGCTCACTCCATTCAGCGGGAAAATTTTAGTGCAGATCTTATTGCTGGAAACTGCTCACGTGGAAAGTGTACAAGTGGTCATCGAAATGTGATTTGGAAGTCCAGTTGCGTATCTTATGGAGCGTTCCTGTCGCGGATAAGTGGTGTAGAGCTACCTTGCAGGTGCATTTTGAAAGCAGCAAGATAGTTCTTCTCAGTAATCTATCTAAACCTTGCGAGTTCTAAAGCGAATAACTTTATTTGGCTCTTTAGCACGTTTCCGTGGCTGGTGGTCAGTGGGCGGACTCACCACCAATACCAAGGTACCGACGCAAGGGGGGGGCGTGTTCTGGCACAACCAAGGGACCAATATGCGGAGCTCGTTCTTCGCGTAACGCTAAGTAGCTCTTTGAGCTACTTAGCGCTCACACGCTCACACGCGCTGACACGCTCACGCTGACACGCTCCCACGCTCGTGCCGTCGGGTGTGAGCTTTAGATATTACATTAGAGTTTACATGAATCGGTGGATCGGTCGGACAGAGCAACTCTCCTCTCCTCCCACCAGCCTCTCCTGCAGTGACAGTTGCGAGAGAGAGCTCTGTCGAGAGAAAAGGACGGCAGTGTCGTTTCACATCGGCGCTCTCGCCACTGGAGAAGACACAGATATGACAAATCATCTTATATTTGAAGCCGCTACACAACCACCTCAAACGTGCTGTTTAACGGCTCTGTTCTTTACGGAATTACGTAAGGAGACAACGATCGAGCGCTACCTAAATATCCTCACTGAGACAAATATACGCCAGCAAGCGCACTATTCCTCCAATAAAGCGATTAGCTCCTTATAAGAGTTCAGCTATTCGTTTACGTTTACGATCATCTTCGAAGATTTCATGTAACTCTTTTTTAACGCTTGATGGGGCTCTCACTCTTGTTTATTCATTTGGCATTGAAACGGCCGACAACGGTATACGTTTGATGACTGGTCGCCAGGAGACCCTTCAAGAGGTTCTGTCTGACTCTCCTCGCTACAATGTACACACGCGATCACTCATAACAGAGCCAGTTCGCATTAATCACAGACCATTTTCAAATCTAATCACTTTGGAATGCCGAGCTCATAATGCAATGCAGCAGAGGGCGAGGAAGTCACTACTGATGTATTTTATGAACGACAGATTTTCACAAGCAGCTGTAGCCTGAATTGGTGCTCGTTGTACAGCTCGTGACCCTGTGCTGTGCCAGTGTGCGGTTACCGTGACCGGCTGGGATCGCTTGTCTGTGTTTTTGGTTTCTATATATCTCTATCGGCTTTTTTTCATATCTTTTATGTAAAATACAACTTACCTGATTACGCATGCGGTGGCACGAAGTGCGCCACGCGGTGTAAACCCTCTGCGACGTAGTAGGGTGGCGTAAAATAAAGGTTTGCCATAGCGTGCGATAATGCGGTCTGTCTCGCTCCTGCTGCTAAAGTGATTATGCGTCGAATATGGAGTTGCGCAAAGCTCCACTCGGAACAGCTTCTCATTTATGCTTCATTTTATGCCACACATTTACGTCACAGAGATATTGGACGGAGAGCCACGCTTGGCGGGGCTGCGTGCGTAATCAGGTAAATTGAACGGTTACCTTGACCGCCACTTATGTCTGTCTACATAACCACACTGAAATGCAGAAACTCTTAACACGGCTTTTGTGGTGACCCCCTTCAACTTTCCTATGTAAACACCTGCCAAAAAGTTTGAAATATGAAGTTAATTAACGTAAGTAGTCTTATTATTGAATTATCTCATTTTTCTTTCTTTTGTAGGTGATGTCCGCCTGGATAGATAAGTCATCTCGTGAGACGTAAGTTGAGAACATTTTGTAGGCCCGTTTCGTTTTACAAAAATTTTCGAAGTAAAAGCTGTATATTTGTGCAAAAGGAATTCATTGACGAGTGCTTCTTTTGACATATAGATGTCCAAAGTGTTTCATAATATGCACTGACTTCTAACATCGTTTTGTCCAGCAGTGCCCCACGAAGATTTGCTGGGAAAGTATGGGGAACAGCAATGTATAGGTCCATATTTGTAGGATGGATATCTCGAAGTAGTTGCCAGTTTCAAGAGCCCTGCGTAATATTAAGATAGGAGTGTATAGGACAAAGAAATTGAACACACGAAGAAGGAAAGGAAAACGAAAAAAAAAACAAGAAGACAAACCCAAAGGGTAAAGTAAAACAAAGTGAAAATAATAAAGTACGGTAGTAGGAACAGAAACATATATGCCACAGGGCATCGAAGCTTGTGCCAAGTAATTAATTGGCTATCTGTCAAGAACACATTATTTGGCTACTAGCCGAATCACGACCTACGAGAAGTACCGTCTTTCTTTCGCGATATTCACCCTGAATGTCGAATTTCCGGAACAAAAGCCTCAAGGCTGCACTAGTGTACAAGACCCCCTTGTACAAGACCCTGTAGAGGGTGCAGCACCGCACTACGAACGATGCTGTGGCAGAGCCACACCATTTTTAGCGCGTACCGTTCTCATGGAAGTAATTTTCCATGTGGCATCCCAAAGAACCTATTAGACCGGGAGGCTCTCCGGTGGAGGACAAACATCCCTTTGTTTGCAAGTGTGCAGAAAACGTGTAGCCGAGCACCCGGCTGGCAGAGCGCATGTACTTATTTTACTGGTAGGTACCCGGTGACAGCCCTATAGTCTCCCTTACAGAGTCGCGGCATGTGCTCTACAACAACGCCACGTGTGGTCGGACATGGAGCGCCCAGAGACCGCACCTAGAAATTTCGACATGACCCCTTTCTAACCCGATAGCGTTAAGGGTCTGTGTGGCAGCAAATTTGGTGTCGGCGTCCCGTGAGCTAAAACTCCCGTATATATTCAGGTATGTGTATTTGCCACCTGTTGCTATATGACATACGGTATATGCGGGTTAAATTGCTGCACCATACTATAACTAAACTTGCTCATACCTTAACTGTCTTACATTCTTGACAAAGTTATTCTTCGGCATTCTCAGAATGACAGCCCACAAATAAATGTCATAAAACAAAACACCGATCGCGCATGCGTTTTATGCTATATATTCTCAGACTCAAATATTAAAAATGCGCGACAATAACAGAAACCTGAAAATGATGTAATTTTTTTGGCGCGGCTGTAGACTACCTCCAGTATCGGCCCACGCAAGAGGCCGCGTTTCTATCAGAATGCTCGCCTTCGTACATGGAGTTCGCCGCCAGCGTTTCCCGGTAAACATTACGGCTACATAAGGTGCAGTTGTCGGGAAGTACGAGAAGCTGTCAGCGATCTTTGAATGCTATCGCGT
This sequence comes from Dermacentor silvarum, assembly GCF_013339745.2. Taxonomy (NCBI): domain Eukaryota; kingdom Metazoa; phylum Arthropoda; class Arachnida; order Ixodida; family Ixodidae; genus Dermacentor; species Dermacentor silvarum. The sequence goes on from NC_051161.1 coordinate 90,603,340, forward strand.
TCCACTCTTAATGGTGAAGCTTAATTGTCCTACAATTTTTTAGATGAGAGTCCGCACAAGTGGATCACCAGGCCTAGGGACATCCCTACAAATAGAAAAACCATTGGATTTCCGGCAGCACAGGGCTTCTAACCCACTCCCTCGAGCATACAAGGCAGATGCTCAACCACCAGGCCACCGCACAAGCACTGGATGTTTAACCACTTAGGCAACAGCGGAAATCAAAAATTAAAAAAAAATGTTGCAGTGGCTTAGCTCGGCTATGCCAGGATATACGTAGCGTTAGCAAAGGTTCAGCTGATTATTCTTAGCTTTCCTGGTTGTCTAGATTGTCAAGGATTAGCTTGATTGTCATGCTTACTGCTGCTCCAATGACACGCACAAACGCCAGTCAGAAGCGCAGTGGCTCCAGCGCAGTGTCAGACGGCGACTGCACAGCGAGCGCGCGCCGGCGCCAGTGCGTCTACCACGGCTACGACGTCACTCCTCTGGAATGCGCAGACCGACGGCGGTGAGTCGCGCGCGGCGGCGGCGGAGTGCGCGAGAGGTGCCGGCTCCGGTGGCTCCGGTGCGCAAGCCGTGTGACATCACTGATCCTTGCGCATGCGCAGCACGGCTCTTGATGTGCCGCGCGAAACGGGCTTGGCTAGGCCAGTGTAACTAACGCTACAAAAGGAAAGAAAAATTTCACTGACGATCACGATACTCCCAAATGGGAATCTTGAGCCCAGCTCTATACGTGTTTTCATTTCGCTATATATTGACTGGCGCGGACAATCTGTCTCGCGCAGCACGTTGCCAACGGAGCGAAGTGTGGCGCGACTGCCTCGCTAATCGGGAAAGCACGTGGGTGACGCGTGGGTGGGCGTGATTCACAGCAAGCGCCGCAGACAGACCTCAGCTCATGAAGCGATTTGTTTCCATATATGGTATCGGTGGCGTCACCGGTGAACAGACGGCGTGCTACTACTTTAGCGCCATCACGTATCCATCGTCACCGCAGAGCCCATCTTGCCCGGTACTACGCTTTGCTTCTAACGATTTCGCCATACACTCCTCTTCTTCCGATTTCCTCCTCGCGCTCTCTTCACTATCGCCGTCTTTCATCCCCCGCTGCGCTCCGCGTTCGCACTTTCATCCTTGGCTGTGCTCGTTCACTCGGTTACGATGGACGCCGACCCTCGCTGCAGGAGCGGGCGCGCGCCTAAGAGCTCTAAGAGAGGTCTAAAATGATAGAAGTGCTCAAACACCTCAATGACAAACTTGACGTTTGTCAGGCTCCTATCTGCTACCACCCAATGGAGTGCCACGACGAGTACTAAAAGTAAGGCTATAGCGCATAGAGAAACACAGCATGTCAGATATTAAGCACAAGTGCGCAGCACAGCACTGCCTTCCACAGCAGCTTTCTGTTGCTCAATACGCGCTACATAAAAGTGTCTTTCCGAGCCTGAAAGAAGCCCGCGAATACACGCAAAGTGCCTCGAGTGGCCAGTCACGCGGCAATTTTACGTTTATTCGTGGGCTTCTTTCAAGCTCGGAAAGACACTTTTATTTAGCGCGTATTGAGCAACAGAAAGCTGTATAGGGGGTTTCTCATGTTGCTCTACAATTTTCTCATTGACACTTTTCACCTAATTATAATTGAGAAGTTGATTAATTAATTAAGACTAATTAATTCATTAGGCGGAATTTAACGAATAATCTGAGCATCTCCCAGAGACGGCAAACCACATTACCTTGGTTCTGTTCAGCTACGTAGCCATTGGCATATATTTGAAGTTTGGTCCAAATTTTGTGGGACACCGTGGAGATTCGTCAGTAGGCAGGTTCACTAACCAGAGAACATGCGGTCCAAAAGACTAGTACGAATCACAGTGGCTTGCCTTCCACCTTCAAGGTGACTAGGAACCTGGGACATGAGCTTCGGCCACTGAAAGCATTCAGCTCGTAGCACGATGCAGTAGGTGAAGCGGCATTGCGAATTCGACGCCAAATATTTGAACGCGGCTCTCCTATTTGCCTTTTGTTTGTGAGGTAAGCCTTGTCAATCAGCCCTTTCTTAACGGAGAGCCGACAATCGGCTTATTTTAATTTGCGAGTAGCGTGTCGTGCCAGATCATCGGTAACGCCGGTGGTTAGTCGATCTACCTGCGACATTCAGTCGTACCTGCGACGTTTTTCGAACTTAAGTCACCTTTCAAGTATATTTATTGATTTTCTGGTCTTTGGGCATGCTTTCAGCTGAAAGTTTATTCTCCACAGTCCGCTGGAAAGTACAGTCCTTTTATCCAAAGAGTTTTTGCTGGAGGTGTTCCTCTCGGATGCCGCAGACAAATATGTCTCGTACCTCAACGTCCCGTAGAAACATTTTGCCCTAGCTATTGCTTGTGTTTCCCGTGAAGTTGTGCATCCGTTGTAGAAAGCATGCAAAGAATTACAGTCAGCTGCCAATTTCTTGAACTCTGCAATGTAACAGTCAAGCGATTCTTCTGGCTCTTGGTAAAGATTCTGATCGCACATTTCCTGTACGGTTCGGATGGACTTGGATCAAAGTGCTTCTCTAACGCTGTCACCAAATCTTCGAAGGTGGCCTGATCGGAAGTATTCAGGACTTCTAAAGCGTACAATGGCTTGAATGTGTTGGACAGTAGGTTGATTGGTTGTTCCTCGGGGAACTGGCGCAACTCCCTCCAGGGTATCAGCCATGAATAGGGAGGTGCAAGGACTTGAAAAAAGTAATACTACGTCAGCAAGAGTGCCCGCTTCTCATCCTTGCCATCAATGTTACTCGCTATAAATTAGATTGCATTAGGTCCCACAAAGAAGTTCGATGGTACCATGCAAGCACCACCATTGCCATGGTTACCGGAATTGAGTTTTTTAGCAAAAAAAAACTTATCCCCAATAATTGGGGATAACTGCGCTTCAAATATTGAAGCGCAAGAGTTTTCTCAGTTTGTCAGACTGTCCGGCACCCCAGCGGCCCGAGCCATACTTGGCATGCTGGGACGTAACCCCACGGTCGTCGGTCCCAACGCTGTGAAGCGGCCCAATGACATAAGATCCAATATTTCTATACACCGGATGCCACGCAATATGCATCCGACCTACAACGAAGGACGAAGACGAGTCAGGGGTAAAGCTCTGCTCGCCAGTGCCCGCTTGGACAAGGATCAAACATGCTTCGTAGACGCTGCTTCGTACGCTCAAGAAGAAGCCTTCTCCTCAGTGGTCATCGACTGTGATTCGAAAATCATCAGCTGTGCTACCATCCGCACTTCTAGTTCCAGCGTTGCAGAACAGGTTGCCATTGCTCTTGCATTGACGGACGGTGTACATGACACGATTTATTCAGACTCCAAGACCGCTATCAGGGCCTTTCAGATGGTAGCTCCCCAGGCCCTACGTATCATCCAAAACGCTAAAGACCTCAAACATCACTCATTGGCCTGGTTCCCTGCGCACCTTGGAAATATCGAGGGTGCCTCGCTCAACCCCAACGAGGAGGCACACTCGGCTGCACGAGGTATGACTGACCGTGCGCCGGGTAATGCGTCCTCTCCTGGGCGACCCGAGCCTCTCTGCTCGTAAAACGAGATCTGCAAACACAATTACCTATCAAGAAGACTCCTGCCTCTGCCGCACTCATCTCTGTGCAGGGCCCAGGCAGTCACTCTCAGACTTCTACAAACAAGCACTTACCCGAGCCCTGCTTCACTGCACACAATGTACCCCGAATGGTTCCCAAGCCCGGACTGTCCCCTGTGTGGTGGTTATGCGGACTTCGAGCATGTCCTGTGGGGCTGCGCCTCTGCCGGTCCCCCTTTCACCCAAGAGGAAATGATGACGCTTATTAAGGCCCAAGATCAGACCTCCCAAATCCTGGCAGTCCAGAGGGCCATCAGGTTTGACCTGATGGTCCCCGAGTGGGCCCAGCCAGGTGACGTCGAGTTTACTCGCGTCTATCGTGGACCAAATAAAGTTCACTCACCCACTCACTCACTCACTCACTCCCCAATAACGCGCATTTGGCCAGCAAGAAAATCATCTTTTCGTTTATTGCAGGTGTTCTGTATAGCTGGCTTGCATGCATGCTCCATAAATCAGGGCACTTAACGACACGGGGAGAGGTGCGGAAGCTGGTGGCTAAAGGAACGAGTAATTACAAAGAGCCTCACATTAGAGAGATAAATTTATGCTTTTAAGAAAGAGGAACAATTTTCCTGTCGCTCACCTAACAACGCAAGGGATCTTTTTCTTGTAGCCAAACAGCAGGTGGGGAACTTGCAAAAAAATGCAGCCTCATTAAACATTACAGTTCCTGTGAATACCGTACTGTTCCTCTTTGATTTAAGGTTTTCTATGAATCCTCAAAAACAAGAAGGTGTCACTTAAGCAATAACACTCTGCACTTTAGTTTCATTATAATAAAAATGAGGAAGAAAGTTGATTGAGAAGGTAATGATTGATTGATGATCGGATTTTGTACAAGAATGTGAGACCTTCCAGACTGACAGCTGATCTTGAATTTATGTGGGGTTTTTCGAGTGAATTTTGAAAGATACGCCTGCACTTCCTCAGAACAAGGGAGATGCCTTTTGTAAACCTTAGTAAGCCTCAAGTTAGTTCATGTTATGATTGGTGAAAGTCGCAGCGCAAGAACATTGCTGGTGTTCGTTGCGGACTACTTCCGCTTTATTGCGAACACTTTCTTTCAAAATATGTGAGTGATTTATTATATCATAAAAAGAATTAAACACAGATCATATATGAGTAGTGAATGATGTAAGGACAATTTAGCAGAAATTGTGTACACAAAACCCGAAGTTTCATCGGATGTTTTCCCGAATAAATGCGAAATCACATGCTTTGCAAACTACCGTTTACTCAAGCTGAGAAGTTGCCCCATTTCTGTATAAATTGTTTTTCTTGTGCAATTGGTTTTAGCGAAAATCTCGGGTGACTTACAAGTGCGTTCCAAGAGCGTATTATGTCCTAATATTTGCATTTGATGTCAGTAGTATTTGATTTCCTCAACCTCCTATCTAACGCCATAAGGATATTTAAGGTAAATAAATAAATAAATAAATAAATAAATAAATAAATAAATAAATAAATAAATAAATAAATAAATAAATAAATAAATAAATAAATAAATAATAGATAAATTCCGCAAAGCTCCGCGTTACCTTCAAAGTGCAATGATTAGAGTACGTACAACGATACTCATCATACGCGCATACCTTCCCGTCATCAAATGTGCTAGGCGGAAGTCTATGCAAACAAGCAGAAGAAAGTACGAGCCTTGCATCTACACTTCGATGGCACTCATCACTGGTGCCACGGAGGACTCGCTATTCTAATGAAAGAGGAGCTGAGAAGGGGCTCTAGGCAGTTAAATACGTTAAATTACTAATGATTGGAGCAGAATGTACCTAAGGAGCACAAGAATCGGCCCTCCGAAACGCCAAAATCCACAAAAATAAGGCGTCAACGACCGAAACAAATTTTGACACGTACAGTGGTTATTATGTCAACTAAAGAAGCGATTCCGCCATCTGAGCGGTGGCTTAGCAAGAAGGCGAACGAGGCCAAGGACCCCCTTGCACTCTCAAGAGGAAAAAAAAAAAAAAGAAAAGGTTATCGCCCCGCATGGCGTCAACATGTGGGCTGCATACGTAAGCAGCAAAGACAAGGCGGAAAGGTTGTTAGGCAACTTGTCTCGCGGTTATCCTTTTTTCGTGTTGTAAGCGATCCATTTCTACGAGACCTGTTACAACTTAGATTAATCAATTACCTTCCAGCAATGGTTGCGTCGACATATCTGTCAGTGATGCACCAACGGCTCCTTTTGGGGCTTCTTGAAGGATGTTGTTGAAGGCTTTGACTTTCTAAAGACTCGCTCAGGTATGAATTCTATTGACACTGCCTCCCGCAAAGAAATGTTTCCTGCACTCATAGGCACATTGTTTCCTGATTCACATCATCGTGCGCCTTATTTAGAATACTATTACCTAGATGTAAGTAAGCGTGTCCATCGAAGGATCATTACTACAGGGATCAAAAGGTTTTCCTTTAAGTTACATTCCGCAACACTTCCCGACAAAACCTCGTTAAAAAAAGGCGAAAGCTTGCAATAGGCCCGTAGAAAAGCTCCAGACAAAGCAAAACTGGCCGATTGATTGCGTCTCTTGGTTGTAGCTAGGTTATCTCTCTCTTTCTATCTTTCTCTCTCTCTCTCTCTCGCTCTCATTTTCTCTTTCCCATTTCCAAAGGAAGTTGTGTTGAAATCGCCAGTACAATGCAACCATATGGTTCCCATAAATGCTCGTGCTGCAAGAGTGGTTGTATAGCTCACTTTTTTTTTTCCAGTGGTTATGACGCTCGCTTTCCGACCGTGCGTACCCGAGTTCGAATCCAGCCTTGCGCAGAACGTTATTTATTTATTTATTTATTTATTTATTTATTTATTTATTTATTTATTTATTTATTTATTTATTTATTTATTTATCTTGGGCGGCGAGCGCAGACGCGCCAGGATGACATCACGGCGCATGCGCAGTAGCGCGCAGCTGGCGGGAGCTCGGCGGAGCCGTGTCTGTGTGGCACCGCCTGGTTGCCATGGCTACGGCGCAGCAGTTTCGTGGTACCCGCACAAATTACGGCGGGCTTAAACTGCGGACGACGACGACGCTCTAGCCAATGCTGATGATGATAATTTCGTGGCACACACACAAATTACGGCTGGCTTAAAGTGCGGAAGAAGACGACGCTCGAGCCAATGCTGATGATGATAATTTCGTGGCGCGCACACACAAATTACGGCTGGCTTAAAGTGCGGAAGAAGACGATGACGCTCGAGCCAATGCTGATGATGATAATTTCGTGGCACACGCACAAATTACGGCTGGCTTAAAGTGCGGAAGAAGACGACGCTCGAGCCAATGCTGATGATGATAATTTCGTGGCGCACACACACAAATTACGGCTGGCTTAAAGTGCGGAAGAAGACGACGCTCGAGCCAATGCTGATGATGATAATTTCGTGGCACACGCACAAATTACGGCTGGCTTAAAGTGCGGAAGAAGACGATGACGCTCGAGCCAATGCTGATGATGATAATTTCGTGGCACACACACAAATTACGGCTGGCTTAAAGTGCGGAAGAAGACGACGCTCGAGCCAATGCTGATGACGATAATTTCGTGGCACACGCACAAATTACGGCTGGCTTAAAGTGCGGAAGAAGACGATGACGCTCGAGCCAATGCTGATGATGATAATTTCGTGGCACACACACAAATTACGGCTGGCTTAAAGTGCGGAAGAAGGCGATGACGCTCGAGCCAATGCTGATGATGATAATTTCGTGGCGCCCACACACAAATTACGGCTGGCTTAAAGTGCGGAAGAAGACGATGACGCTCGAGCCAATGCTGATGATGATAATTTCGTGGCACACACACGAATTACGGCTGGCTTAAAGTGCGGAAGAAGACGACGCTCGAGCCAATGCTGATGATGATAATTTCGTGGCGCACACACACAAATTACGGCTGGCTTAAAGTGCGGAAGAAGACGACGCTCGAGCCAATGCTGATGATGATAATTTCGTGGCACACGCACAAATTACGGCTGGCTTAAAGTGCGGAAGAAGACGATGACGCTCGAGCCAATGCTGATGATGATAATTTCGTGGCACACGCACAAATTACGGCTGGCTTAAACAGCTTCGCTGTTAAATAAATAGAAAGAACACGAAACAATAAAAAAATATGGAATTGGCATCGAAACGAGGTACCGAGCGCAGCAATTACAGATTTTACTCCAACGTTCACAAACCAGCCGACTGGTGATTATTTCTGTTCAGGTTTCTGCCGCGTAATTTTTCACAATGTTGGCGTGTTTAAAAAAAACAAGAAAAATAAAAAAATATAATATTTGTGCGCTTTGTCTACGTTCTAGTCTAACCCTTTATCTATAACATATTGAAGTTAAACAATCACTGCATGTTTCGTTAGAAAAGCGAGCCCTCAGCTGCTTTGGCACTGATTACGATTGAAATTGGCTACTGCACGTATATTCTCCACCACACTTGCGGAGAAACCCATCTGTACATCAATCTCTGCTTGAAGTAGACGAAACAGCATCAAATCAAATAGACGTGGGTATATGCGGACACCACCGAAAGTCGCATGCACAACTACGACGTCTCGTACGACGCCGTGACTCACGCTACCAATTTTTAAGTTTCTATTAGTGCTCTGCAATTGCATAGTGGTAAGAATGGCCTAGTGGTAGCTACCACTGTCATTGAAAAGAAAAGTGCACAATCATTGCATTGTACCGGTGCTAACATATGGGGCAGAAACTTGGAGGTTAACAAAGAAGCTGAGATCTAGTTAAGGACCGCACAATGAGCGATGGAACGACAAATGTTAGGTTTAACGTCAAGAGACAGGAAGATATCTGTGTGGATCAGAGAGCAAACGGGGATAGCCGATATTCTAGTTGACATTAAGCGGAAAAAGTGAAGCTGGGCAGGCCATGTAATGCGTAGGATGGATAACCGGCGGACCATTAGAGTTACAGAATGGATCCCAAGAGAAGGGAAGCGCAGTCGAGGACGGCCGAAAACTAGGTGGGGTGATGAAGTTAGGAAATTTGCAGGCGCAAATTCGAATCAGCTAGCGCAAGAGATCGCAATTGGAGATCGCAGGGAGAGGCCTTCGTCGTGCAGTGGACATAAATATAGGCTGATGACGATGAATCAGGCAGTCCCTCGAAGAAGCGTCAAGAAAGAACTGCATTGAGCAACAAAGCAAAGGGTACGACAAGGATTACTCGGGTCTGTTTGCGAGCGAAAACTGAAGGTAATTTTAAGAGCAGTCAGCGGACATATACTGTTCGGAGAATAGTTGCGCTTCTCTCGTTGCTCCGGTTGGTTACCGTTTCGGTTGATTTGCGAGTCGCAGTTTCTCCTTCAACTTCTTCGTAATAGCGAAATGCTGCAACACGGACGCATTTGCACCAACCACTTGAGTGGATCGGTAGTGAGGCGCAATTATATAATTCGTCTGTTCGCGAGAAGCACCTATTGTCAATTTATCGCGTCCAATATCACCGAACAGAATGAGCTTTCCTTGGTGCCCATCAAACGCTGTGGAAGCAGCTGTAACAATTGTTGCAGCAGTGAATTGAACACGCCGGTCTGCCCCGCGGGCTGCACCGACTCAGGCACGCTGCACGGCGACACACGTGGAATGAGCGCTTACGTCAAGGAACTATGTATTTAGCTGTTCAGCATGCTTATTTCCGATCTGTTTTAACGTGAAACATGCAAAAACCAATGAAATACGTCGGACGCACTTCCATCAAAACCCTGCCGGGTCCGTCTAGCGTACCTGTAAAGAAAGTTGAAGGTAGACGTCGGACGTGCATGCCTTTAGTCACAGCATAAATAAATAAATAAATAAATAAATAAATAAATAAATAAATAAATAAATAAATAAATAAATAAATAAATAAATAAAAAATCTGTGGCTCCAATCCACGCTGTGAAGGTGGTTAGACAGCGAAGCTGTAAACGACACCCACAACGATTGCCCACTGTGACGTCACTTGAATTCACACACGTGGCTGTACAAAGAGTGAAACTAGAGACAAGTGAAATGTACTTAACCACACCCTTCATTACTTCACAACGACATTATGTTCACGCTGTTCTTCTGGCATCATTACTTTCCGTGGTCTACCAATGGTAGCCTGGAATGAACTGAACAAGTTGCTAGACCGTGGTGACGCCGCTACGTGATTTCTATGATATTGGGTACTTTTTCACTCGAGTAGCTTACACAACCGTAATGTTTACAGGGAAACACACGCGGGAGAAGGAACGCTGTAAACGACACCCACAACGATTACCATTGTGACGTTACTTGAATTCACACACGTGGCTCTACAAAGAGTGAAACCAGAGATACTGGTTTCACGAGCGTTTTGAATGACGTCAACCCCTTTTGAAGCAGCTGCAAACATAATCTTTACCGGAACGCGTCGGGGAATGTTCCCATTGTTAGTGGTTTTGATGCTTGTTCTGTTGTTTTTCTTTTGAAAACGAGTGCTGAGCTGTATGTTGTATGCCTGATTTCAAAGCAGAGGCGAGGGAAGCCCGGAAGAACGCGCGCCAACCCGCTTTCCGTCCATGTTCCTCCTCGCGAGACATGCCATTTTTTGCTTACGACGACACCAAAATTTCCTTGGCTGGTAGAGGTATACAGCTTCGCTGTAAAGATTAGACATCCGCGCGCCGCCGCCCACACAAATTTTGGGAATCTACACCTTATTGGAGAATTCTATGCTGATTCACATAATGTAGACCACGCTATACAGGGTGTTTACAAGCTTTACAAGCTTTAAGTATATACAAGCTTTACGGAATTTTCAGAAACCACCTGTAGCAGGCAGCATAATTTTTATCATTGAGCTTGGCTATCCGATGAGACGGACATTAGTAGCAGGAGAAAACGAAACACAGATTAAACTAATTAAGAGAAATTTATTAATTAACTTCTTAGTTAATTACTTTATGACACATATCGCAATTCTAGGATTGTAGCCGGTGTGCTTGTCAGGCGTATCCACTTGGAATGAATTTCCAGAATGACACCAGTTTGGAGATATGCGGGCTGAAACTCGCCGTACAATGTTTGCCGAAACATGAGTGTTCCGCCAACCGTCATAACTATGAAATGGTAGGCACGAAACAAACGCCTCTTGGCAGGTACGTAATGGGGACAATTAACTGCACAACCAACCACCATAATAGCCATATCTTGAAGCGAAAGTGCATTATCATCAAAAGATTGAAAAAAAGACGCACTCTCGCCTGAAAGGCGAAGCATCGATTGCGATAGCAAATTAGTAGAGAACTATACGAAGCAAGAATAGTAGTTTAAAGGGCCGTATAAAGTTGTGAACATTCGCTTACTAACTAAATAGACGAGTACGGTGTCACGGGCGCGCAAGTAAACATGAACATATCTCGCTCGATGACCCCGAAGCGAGTACGTGTAGTCACTGTGAAAACGCCGGAGTGAGAAAGCGCGCCAGCAGCAGCGGGCAAATTGGCCTTCGCGCTGTCTCTCGTCTCGCTTCAACGCGAAGTAAATGTCGAGAGCACAGCGCATACGAAGCTACCGGCACTTGCCGCATGCACTTTGTCCCCATCGCAGATCTTTGAAAATGAGGCCCGCACGGGCGCGCACTTCGCCCACATCGCAGATCGCTTCCAAGATACGGCGCCCGCGCGGCCGCGCTGTGAGCAGCAGCCGATGGAGCAGAGCGCACCCCCCCCCCCTCTTCCCTCTCTGTAGCCTCGCCCCCGTGCCTCGCAAGCGAAAGAAGACAGCGCGCTTCCGGCCTGCCTTCCTCCCTCGCATGCGCTACATTGAGCCGCGATTGCCGGCTCACTTTCCTGCGCTTTCATTAGCAAACACAGCGTAAGGCGCGCGGATTTCATCGCCGTTGGACTTTATACGGAACCTCACCGCGACGACGACGGCGACGACGATGGCATAAATACGCTTGAAGTGTCCATGTAATTGCTATATCAATAAAATGTAACTCGTGGCAGATGTTTTTCCGAAACTGTCTATTCTGCTTCCCTGCACAGTTTAATGCGTAAAGAAACAGCACTCAAAATTTCGTGCAATACAATTTCTTACACAAATTAGTTATCACTGCTCGCATAAGTATAAAACGCAAAAAAAGTACGTTTTGACAAAAATGGGTTTGAACTTAAGCAAACGCAAGTTTTAACTGATTCGAAAACAACAAGTGTCCCAATCTGCTTCTAAAAGCTTTTATAACGAACTAAAACAAATTAACATTGCGTAATAATCAAAGCAAGCGATATCTCTGACGACATTACTCATGTTCTGATATAAAAAATTGCTCAGTTTCGGTTTCGGATGGGAACAGCAGGGGTTGGAAAAACAGTCATTACTTTTCAACGGCTTAAGCTGGCAACGTAATTCTTCTCGCAAAATATTCTAGAATAACCAGAGAGCTTAGAATAGTATATAGCACACAACCGATATTTTTTTCAGAAAATCCGTTTTGGAAGGTGGTGACATACCTTAAAGAATCAAACACCTAGCGATAGTTAAGCATGCATTGCATCCGCTGTTTTGGCAACGTTTACTTCAACTTTCAAGCTCTTCACATCTTTTTTCTTTTTTGTCTTGTTAGCTTTGGCATTTGCATATGCTCAATTGACGACAGCACATATTAGGGCAACATTTCATCGACAATGAGCAAGTTGGTAGTTGACGCTTTCTCGTCCTGTGTGGTGCCATTCACCGTGTGCCGTTCACCGTGATTAGAGTCACTCAGCACAGCTTAAAATGTTCCAGCTCTGCTTGCAGGTTTCACTATCGGCAAGGAAATGATAGCGTAGGATATTCTCAGGCGGAGCTATTGCCGGCTAGAACGAGATGATGAGGACGATGGTCTACAAACAAGTAAAATAAATAAAAAATATTTCAAAATTCCAATCCGATAATCACGTATTTTTCTATATTCTCGAAATGTTCTCTCCTTCGGGGACTCTGCATTTGGCTTTCGCCACACGTGCATACGCATGCTTAAGGGATCCTTCGTTTTCCGGTTTTATATATTTTTGAAATTACGGTAGTTAAAAGGGGAGGGTGTTATTTGTAAAGTGGAAAACCGGGGAGACATTGCAGCTCTTGTTGTCTGTCAGCCCAAACTTCGGCATTTTGTTGATAACATTCACAGTCATGTAAAGCAGGAAATTCTTTTCTATTGGACGCTAACGTTTTATCTGAACAAACGAAATCACTCACAGGAAAATGTAATTACAAAGACAGCTGCTCACGAATCATGTTATGAACTCATTGATATAAATCATATTTGGCTGACATAATGATACTTTAAAAGAAACCACATGAACGAAAATAACTAACATAGAAATTTCTCTAGGGATTTCTTCTTTATTTAGTACGGTGAGTTCTTGTACAAAATAAGAAAAAAAAGGAAGTACAAGTTGTAGTCCCCACGGGCATGCCTCGCAAGAGGTCTGATGCGTTTATTTATCTCGCAAGTCCTTGCTTACGTACAATTATCACAATCATTTTGAGAATTTCTGTGTACAGCTGTAACGGGAAAAGATTAGCACAAGTGGCCGATGACCTGAGCCGCCAAGTTGCGGTACGCGGCGCTCTTATTCCCGTTCACACTGGTATCTAAAGCGCCCGATGATTCATGTTTCCAAGAGGGAGTGGCCTGGAACTCTCGTTTTAGGCATCCTAGGGAACAACAGAGGCGCGTACCACAATTTATCTGCTCGGGTGATCGGTCACTTGTGCTAATCTTTTTCCGCGGCAGCTGTACATCCTAGACCTGTCGAGCTTTCAGTTATTTTCTGTTGCCGTCCCATTTTACTGGTTCACGATTGACGCTCTCGCAGCAAAATTAATGGAATACCACCTAGTCGAACCGGCCACTCTTTTCAGAAAATAAGGTAGTTGGGTAAACGTACCCTCAACGCTACAGCTCGCAATGCCGAGCAAAGTCAACGCTGCTTTGGCTTCCTATCGCATTACCGCTGTTCATTTGTATGCGACGTGCGGGAAGTGCGATGCGATATGCCGTTGTCACATTTACACAAACGCGGCTAAAATAAATAGCTACAAGCTTTCGTTCACTGAAGGCCGGCGGTCACTTAATGGCCGTTAAAGGGTCCCTGTAACGGCTGGCACAAATTTTGTAGACGCGTAGGGTACAACTACAGTAAAACATTGGCACCACAGTTTGTGTTAAGCGTCTTATATTAAGAAAGCTACGGACGTTTACAAGTTATACCCTCCTCCATAGCCATCTTTTTCTCCTCGACTCGCTAGCCGAGCGATCGGGGCTAAGCTCCGCCTTCACTGGCTCTGTGTCATAATGGGACGTCGTGTCGTCTACTTCCGGTTGTCTCGGAGCCAGCCCACGAAGCCTCTCCAACCTCTCCGCCAGCCGCCTGGCTGTCAATTCCAAGCGAGAGCTGTCCAAGCAGCATGCATTGCGAGCATTCTGTCGCAGCGCCGAGCGTGTCCGGTAACCACAGTCGAGCTGGGGAATTTTGACGGATGGGCGGAGGCGTAAACTAGATGCCCTCCATACTACTACTGCTGTGATGAACGAGCTTCAGCATAGGCGTACGTGAGCGGCCTGATCGGTCTGCATGGTCCAGCTACCTGGTGGCGCAGAGCTTAACCAGCCAAACAAATGGCTAATACTGCTGTAACCAAGTTTAAAACATTTTAAGCATCTGGAAAAACAACGTGTTCACGGTTAGGCTCCTGCCAAAGCTTTACACTAGCAGCAAAGCAGAATAGACTTGATGACTGCTATCACCGTGACTGCTATAATGGTTCTGTGTTTGGTATGTATGTCCACGCTTTTCATTTTGGCTGCACCAGGTGACTGCACCGTCCAGGCCGTTCACGTTTGCGCCTCCGCTCGTCCCGGTAAAATGCCCAGGCGCAGTCAGCTTGCGTTTGCACTTACCCGAATACCGGACACGCGAAACACTGTTGTGGTACATAGTAATCCTTCGGTGTGAATTGACGACCGCAAACACGTAGATGTTGGTGCCGACTGGATACCGACAACCAGCGCTGCTGTTACTTAGCTCGCGTGTTTGCCTTGCAGAGGGACACGATGTCGCAGCTTGACATGTCACTGATCGCTACGGTTACAGCCCACAACGCAAGGGCAAACCATGGTCTCGCGAAAAAAACAGATCGAGACCAACACAAACCGCGCAGCTCGCGTCAACACGGAAGACGTTGTAACACAAGCAGACCACACTTGCTGTGTGCCGGAAATGCTTTCAAGAGTGCAGGGATGCATTGTCCCTTGTGCATCTCTTTCTGATACTTTCTGTTTATAGAAACAATTAACTAACATTTCAACTATTATGAAGAGCATTTCTTCACCATAATGTTGGGGAAAAGTATCGATGACGTGCCCTGGGCAGCCAATCGGATAGCTCGCCCTACTGACGTCATATGGTCAAATCGCGTCACCTGGCCAGGGGCGGCTTAAAACTCAGCCGATTGACGTGCTGCGATCGGTAGCGATAGGCCTTTTTGAAATCTTATGAAAAATTACAGCGCTTCATGCGGAGAACTCACATGCATCAATTAATGATCAGAAGTACCTACCCTAACGAGTCAGTACGTTTGTACAAAATCGTTAAAATCGTTTCAGGATCCCTTTAAGCTAAAGGGAGGCAGATACGACATGTATATATGATCAAAAATGTTAATATGGTATACATTTGACCACTTGCTCACGCAAGTAGGGCAGCGTTCATTGGTTTTGTAATCCTTATTCTTAACTCTAAGGAAAGGGTGGAACTTTGGGGAGAAATCGGGTTTAACTTCATTTCTTCTTCTTCTATCTGGGGTTTTACATGCCAAAACCAGTTCTGATTATGAGGCACGCCGTAGTGGATGGTTCCGGATTAATTTTGGCCACCTGGGGTTCTTTAACGTGCACTACAACGCAAGCACACGGGTGTTTTTGCATTTCGCCTCCATCGAAACGCGGCCGCCGCGGCCGGGATTCGATCCCGCTATCTTGGGCTCAGCAGCGCTAGGCCGTAGCTAACTGAGCCACCGCGGCGGGTAACTTGATTTCTATACAACTTGTTCGGATTGCAAAAGTCGAGTCTTGTCTGATTTTACTTGAAAACAGAGCACTCTAGGTATAAAGCATGCATAAGGTCCGCTATGCATGTAAGGGAAGAGAGAGAGAGGAAAGGCAGGGAGATTAACCAGAGCCGAGTTTCCGGTTTATTACCCTGCCTTGGGAGGAGGGGGGGGGTGGTTACAGGGGTTGGAAAGATAGCAATCTCCTCATTTGCACGAGCTTCTTCTGACTTTTGATTTTGACTGTATGATAGTAATGACGCGCGTATTCATTGGGGCTTGACTCCATGTCGCGTGCGGCGCGCTCGCAACCCAGTCGTTAAAGACTGTGGGTGAAAGAGTGACACCATCTCTGCGAAAGTGTTAAGAGTTATCGTTCACCGTTCGTAGCCGTTCATTCTGACTCACTAGGTGGCAACGAAAATGGTGCGGAAATATGTTGCGTTGACAGGCAATTTTTGGCATGGTGACGTATCGTTGCCGTTCCTAGATGTTTTCGGAACATTTACGCAAGATATTGCCATTCTTATTTTTTTTCGACGAAGCACTTTTCATGTAACGTTTTCAGCGATACACGCTTCGTTAGCAGTACACGCGCAAGGAAAGAAAAAAAATACAGAAACAGTCTTCAAAGAGGCGCCGCTTCGGAGAGATGCCCCCAGATTTTTCGGCGCACGTAATGGAGATAATATGTCAAGATATTGAGGCGCACGTAATTATCTGTCGAAGGATGAATCTTTGGGGTGCTATCTGTTCTGGGACTGTGGCTTGCGACCGAAAAGAAAACATAAACGTTACAGCATTTAAGCCGCAATTACATAATCTTCAAAAGAGCATTTTTTTAGAGGAATATAAATGTAATAGAGGAGGGGGGGGGGGGGGTATCAGGACGCACGCTAGTCCTCGTTACATTCAGGTGAATTGGACTGCGTATATTAGACACTTACAAAAAATGTATATCCACGCTTTTCATTCTGTTGGCTGCTCTCATTTGTTGAGTAGCACTATTTTGCTTGGGCGCGAGCGATGAATATTTTTGCATGTTCTTGCCGAAACCTTGCATGTTTGGTATACCCTTCTTCTGTTCTTGTTTTTTGAGGTTCGTTTGCAATACGTCATAGCTATTCTACATGGCATGCCACATGACGTCAGCAAAGCGTATGAATAGATGAAAAAAAATGTGGTTGATCCCTCTTATATAGGAATCGGTATAGAACACGAAAGTGAAACGTGTCTTCACAGAAGTAGTGTAATGTTTATTGCACATTGATATATAATGTCTATTGGTGTTTTGTGGCTAAAGCGCCCTTAGGCGTTGATGCACCCACGCTGACGCCTGGTGGCACGTCTCCTCCATCACGACTACCAACGTCGATGACCATGAGCAACCGTCGTGCATATGGAAGCTGCACTACGCTGCACACGCTAGCACAACGCGAAAGACGAAGCACGTAACTGACACACTAATACAACGCGCAAGACAAAGCACGTAACTGAATCGTCACCGAGTCAAATCAGCGCGTACAGCGCGTCGTAATTGCAGCCTCCGCGATCAACTTCAGAAACATTTTCAGAGCTAATTGCGGAGGCCACGCTCCGCTGTGCTGAGTACGGTGAACGCCACCTAGGTGGCGTTGGTAGTGCTTCTTGATGCCAGCGTCCCTTCGAATGCTGGCATCGAGGCGTCGTAGTGCTGAGACCACCGAAGCGTTCACTGTCGGTGCGCGTTAGTGTCATAATGCAGTACTTCTCTTTTCTGCTCGTAGGCGGCGGCACCGCCCCGAGCAAGAGCGCGGGTACACGGAGGAGTGTTAGATATATAAGGCGCGTCTGTGTAGCTCTCTGCAAATGCGTTTGTGGCGCAATGGGTTAAACGCTCGGCGATCTATCGTCGCGGACCGAGAGGTCGTGGGTTCGATTTCCAAATTTTGCATGTTTGTGGAACTTTTTCTTCTGGTTTCTTTCTTTGTATTATGTTCTATGACGTATTTCCGTGACGGAAATACGTCAGTGAAGTCTTGGTGGACCCCGGCATAAAACACTTTCGTGTTAAAAACTATACCTCGTCTGTTTATGTCTTAAGCTACCCGATGTGAAGGAAACAACGGCTTCAACGATCTCGGATTGTAGCGCTCTTGCACACGCGAAG
This sequence comes from Dermacentor silvarum, assembly GCF_013339745.2. NCBI lineage: Eukaryota > Metazoa > Arthropoda > Arachnida > Ixodida > Ixodidae > Dermacentor > Dermacentor silvarum. Next base: position 90,621,218 of record NC_051161.1, read on the forward strand.
ATAAAACTTACCCAGAAACTGAACCTTTCTTTCCGGTAGCACCTCAACCACAGACATATCCGCACTCTAAGAGCACCTACGAGCTATTGAACAGTGCGTCTAACCTTTCCTTCATTCTCAAAAATAGCAATAAGAACTATAATCGTTTACAAATCGGTAGATCTTCGCTACGCTATCAAGGCCTGTAACCTGTGACTTTCACGAATCGACGCAAGAATGCCTTGCACGGTACAGGAACAACTCAAGATTGAGTATACACATGTCTCTTTGTCTGTGTACACAAGTTTTCATCCCTCTCAACAAAAGTAGCCTGAAGCTAAAAGCACGAAGCGCATATATGCATCACTGAGCGCATTGATCCACTTCCTTCTGTGAAAGCGAATACACCAAACCCTCTACAGGGACACTGGCAGGGTGCCCCATGCATTTGTGCCTCGTAAAAGAATACGCCACACCTTAGGAGTGGCGGGCATGGTAAGCGCCATCTATTACCAGATTTTCCTGCTGATGCGCCAAATGACTTGACGCTTTAAACTTGTCAAGCGTCATTGTGAAATACTGGAGTCACAACGACAAAGCTTCACTAACGTGCACCAACTCTGTTTTCGACTCTAATATGACTGTACACTATAAGAAAAGCTTGCATCCTTTGAGTCTTATCTTGTCCCCGAACAGTAACAGAAATCGACGCCTTTCCTTCGCCAAGAAAAGGCGCGCCCGCTACTTCCAGGTCACGAACGCCAGGCGCGTTATCAGTGTATTAGTAGCAAACCCAGACTTTTCAAGAAAGGAAACCCAAGCAAGACATATGACCATTACTGTTTGGAGACAGGATAGGCCACAAATTATGTAATTTTTTTATAGTGTGAAATGTCCTTGTTCGCTATGTAATTACACCGGAGGCCTTTATACACTGCAACATAGATGTCTATTGTATGTCCAAGCCTCGCTTTGCGCACTCCTATGCTTTGAAGGCTGGCTGTGCGTGGCTGTGGCTGTGGCTAGCTGGATGGCTGGGAAGGGAACCTCATAGCTTCGCAATCGCTTGCGTTGTCTTGTTCCCGCCTTGTGTGATTGAACTAGGGCAAGTTCTTGCACTGTAAGCCATGTGTTACATCCTTTCTGTGTTTCGTTCAGAAATTCCTAAGAAATTACGTCCAGATAATCTAGAAGCGCCTGAAGTGAATATTTTGACTGTGCTTGTCAGGCTTCTTATTTAATTTTTTAGGTCGCTGATACGTATTGATCAAGTAATGACACCATGCAAAAAAAATTGAATTACCGAAAGGCCGGTTATAACAATCGTGAATACTACTACTACTACTACTACTACTACTACTACTACTACTACTACTACTACTACTACTACTACTACTACTACTAATAATAGTAGTAGTAATAATAATAATAATAATAATAATTCTACAAGTCATTTACAAATCATAATAATAACTACCCTAGGGTCTGAGTGCTGGCGCATGCATACATTACAAAAAAAGAAAACTTCGGGGAATATAATTAAAAGAACAATGAATAAAAACAATAATTTTATAAAAAAAGAGTATACATACAACAATGAGCAAGGTGAAGGCAAAAGAAAAAAGACGGAGAAAGGCAGTTGAACAATGTGTGAAACTATGACAAACAGCGCAAAGCTAGGAAAATAACAATGACAGCGAGTGTTTTGTGGACGGTTGAGTGTTAGTGATGGCTGGCACGGAAATGTAATAAACGTTCGCTGGTGATCTTGCGCGGCATACGAAACATGGTACAACAGTGCAGTTCGGGGCAGATGATGATAACGTGGAGGAGTATGAAATGAAACAGATGGCTTCTTTCATTTCGTCTAAATTCTGTCATAAAGCAAAACTTTCGCATCATACCCTATTATCCGAATGTGAAATCTTAATATTAGAAATAACTATCCTGGGTTGCGCCCCACTCTCTGTAATGAACTCCTACTGTCCCGCTGGAGTGCAAAACGTACGCCCACTTGATGTCGCAGTAACATACTGCAAAAAGAACATATTGCTTGCGCGTGACTTCAACTCACACCATGTGTCATGGGGCTTCCGCACAGACTCATCTGGAAAACTGTTTATGGGATTGGAGTAATGTTAAACATTTTACATGTTTAAATGCTAAAGTTGACACTTTCGTGCATTCGCAGTCACGATCTGTCCAAGATTTCACATTTTCTAGCTCAGGCATTTCCATTTCTTCTTGGACTGTGGTTGATGCCGCCACTAGTAGTGACCACCGCCCGATTGTCATTGAAATTAACAACCCCCTCATTTCTTCAAATAAACATACGCATACATTCGTGGACTATTCAAAATTTAAAAATAATTTACAGTCAACTTTGTCTTCTAGGACCGATATGGAAACAGATATTAAAGCGATGAGGCTTTGTGCAATTTTGAAGGGTACTATTAAAAAATCTGAATTTGGAGTATCATCAACAAAAGAGCGCATTGATTGTCCATGGTGGAATAGTGAGTGCGCACGAGATTATTGACGCCGAAAAGCTGCATGGAAGAAACTTATTTCCAATCAGTGCCCTACTAATTGGAGTGATTATACATATGCTGCTGCTACGTTTAAAAGAACAGTTTCCTTAGCGAAGGATAATTATGATGAAAAACGGTACATTTTTTATCAGAAAGTGATAATAAAAAGCATTATTTAGGTTTCTTTGCTCTCGTAAGGCGTTTACAGTGCCCATAAATATTGATTCAGCGGTTCTGTCACCAAAAGAATTATTAGAATCATTAAATAAGATCGCAAAAGCCTTAGAAGAGCGTTTTAGAACTCAGCTGCAAGTAAACTTCCTAGGGGTTCTATCAGGAGATGACTTTATAGAGAGAGGTATCAATGGAAGAACTTCAGCACGTTATTCGGCTGCTCCCTGGCACAGCTCCAGGTCCAGACCGCATTACATCAGGCATGTTAAAAATATTGTTTGACCTCTCCCCACTAGACCTCTCCAATATCGTAAACTACTCCCTCATGAACGCATGGATTCCTCCTGACTGGAAACTCGCAAAAATAATCCCCCTGCTCAAAAACCAAGGAGCAGGATTGGACCCAGATAATACAAGACCAATCGCATTAACCTCAAATGTTATGAAATTAAAGAAAGGGTATTGCACATTCGTATTATGAAATATTTAACGGATAATACATTATTGAGCCCATGTCAGATTGGATTTAGACCCAGATGCTCGATATGGTGCGCCCATGTCGATTTAGAGGAACGCATTAAGCTTGCACGGCACAGGCGGCAGTATGCAGCTTTAGTGACCCTTGATTTAGCTAAAGCCTACGATAGTGTAGAACATGTCATACTCCTTAACGTTTTAAATAGCATGGATTTCCCTCGATATATTATAAATTGGATACATGAATTTTTAAAGGATAGAAAATTTATTGTTCTCAGCGTGGCTTGGTGGCACAAAAATATAGTCAAACAAGAGGAGTTCCCCAGGGATCTGTCCTTTCTTCTATTTTGTTTAACATTTTAATAAGTTCAATCCCATTGTGCGATAGTGTACAAGTGTATGTCTATACAGATGACATAGCATTATTTGCGTCTGCGAGTGGTATTCACTCATTACAGAGTACACTACAGTCATACTTGGGAACACTTGAAGCCTGGTTTGCGAATATTCGAATGTCGCTCAATGTTAACAAAAGCACCTTGACTCTGTTTCCATTGAATGTACCAAATAATATCTCTCTCCAATATCAGCTGGAAATTATTCCGCAAGTTGACTTTATCAAATATCTCGGTGTAATATACGACACAAACCTGAGCTGGCGAAATCATATTGATAATGTTAAATCTAGGGCGACACGCGCGGTTGGCAAAAAATCTGAGCTGGCGAAATCGCATTGATAATGTTAAATCTAGGGCGACACGCGCGGTTGGCATGATAAGCAAACTTGGCCGACATCGCTCTGGGCTACGCAGAGACACTTTATGATGATTTATCGTATGTATGTTCGTCCGACATTTGACATTGCAATTTGGGTGCGTGCTATTCTCTGGTGGGCCAGCGTACAAAATTAACCCCCTGGTTCTTCTAGAGCGGGAGGCAATTCGGAATTGTCTCGGTTTGCGAAAATTTGTAGCTAACAATGTTTTATATCAAGAAGCACGACTGCCTACATTTCCCTGCAGATTCCGCATTCTAACGGTAAAAACATATGTAAACATTTATGCGTTTTCTTTGAGAAGATCACAATTTGTATTTATTAGGGAAATGAGGGCATTTTTCGATGAGCATTGGTCCCGCCTACTTCGACCTCAAGTTTTGTTTGTACAAGCTGAGCTCGATCCATTCAATGTTAATATACGCGAGATCGCTTGGTCAGACAAACCCTTACCTAATATAAAGATAGAATTTGACGATATATTTCCATCGAATGCCAAACTCCTGCCCACTACATACTTAAACGGCATGTTACAAGATCATTTAACGCAACTAGGAATAGGTCATGTGATCGCGACTGACGCGTCAATGAATGAAGAGAAAGCGGGTGTGGGTATTTTCTCCGAATCACTATCATGGTCTTATGCAGTACGCCTTCCGGATTTCACACCCATGTTTTTGGCTGAACTAGCAGCGATTATCTTAGCTCTGCGGAAACTTCCTTCAATTTACTCAACACTGGTTATAGTGACTGATTTACTGTCAGTATGTACATCGCTCACTTCCTCTGCAGACACTACTGTAACCAATACATTTAATTTGTTAACCCCTCCTAAGTCTGGTACGATTGGTATGGGTTCCAAGCCATAGTGGTATATTCTTAAATGAAATGGCTGACACACTTGCGCGGATATCTCTTGATGGACCAGTTATGTCTGTCATGCCTAGTTCGGCTTATGTCACTGCGGCTAGGTTTATAAAATTTTCCCTATTACAAGATTCTACAAAACTGAAAATCCAAAAGTCGGAATTTAATCATTTGTCCTTTTCGTGGGACAATAAATGGTGCCCCACTAGTAAATTAGAAATCTCCATAACAAAATTACGCTGCCGAATCCCACCATTAAATTTTTACCTACACAGGTCCGGTCTGGCACCGTCCCCGCTGTGTCCTACCTGACAGGAACCCGAAAACATTGACCACTTTCTATTATTTTGTCGTCGCTTTAGGAATCAGAGGAAGAAATTCGAATTTTCATTCCGTAAATTGGGTATTTCTCTAACTACTCAAAATATCCTCTCCTTCAGGGCTTCTTCAATGGGCTTTAGCCACAGGAACATCTGCGTGGCCCTCTGTGACTATATCTGTCACACAAAAAGACTACCCAGTTAATTCTGGAAATAAATAACTGCATAACTCATTAAATCGCTAACTGATTTTTCGAAATTATTGTAATACCACCAACAATTTTTTGTTGTTTATATACAATTACAATGATTTTAATTCTGTTTCTGCCCTGTAAATATCTTTCCAAATTATCATAAACGCTATAATTCACCCTGATTTACTTTTTCGTGTAGTTTTTTTTCCGTGTCCCCCTTCCCTTTAACCTTTAACCGCCGGGTCTTGGCCAATCCCCCGTAGTGGGTAAGCGCCACGGATGAGGACCAAGCAAGCAAGCAAGCAAGCAAGCCAGCGCAATTACGTGGGCAGAGGAGTAAGGGCAATGACAATAATCCAGCAGTGCTAGAACAAGATCCATTGTCAGTGTTAGCAAAGCGGTGATGATACATGCTTAGAAACGTTTTCTGGACCATATCTAAAATATCACTGTTGTATCTAGAAAAGCCATTCCAGACGCCCAACCCGTATTCACGTTGAGGACAGATTGTTGTGGACAACTTACGGAACGGAATTCTTCTCTTCGCTCATTAGGCAAAGGGCTTCTAGATTTTCGGAACGCGCGATCTTTATGCTTTAGGGCAGTCAGACGAGAACCAGTGCGGATGTTTAGAGCGTTTAGGACTCTACTGAGGAATGCATTATCGCATACTGCTCAAACCGAGCTTCGTAAACTGAGCTACTTGGTCGTCAACATTGGTTTTGTCTGTAACCAGTGACCAATCGGAGGTGGTCAAGAAATCATATAAACCCAACACAATCACCACCACCGCGCTTGAAAGCAAAGCGAGAGGATTCACTTATGCCGCTGGAGGAGTTCTGCTTCAGGGCTGACACAGAGGCAGTTATCTTTAGTGACGGATGAAACATATCGGGACGCACAAGGGAGATGTCAGAACGAGAGACATCTAGAACTTGAGCATTCGACGTGCAAATGTCTAAGATGTTGCCGCAGGAATTGGCGATCAATTTATCGTGCTGAAGGGAACAGAAGGACAGAAAGTCCAACAACCGGCTGCATTTGTTTTCTATGTATTCATTTTAATGAGAATATGTAAGCATGTTCCAATCAATTCCAGGTGTATTAATATCACCAAGAAGGAGTACTCCTGTCTTTGCTGTGGGAAGATATTACATTTTCAATAAAAGAGATGACGTCATCAAACAAGACACGGGTAATATTAGGCGGTACACAAGCAGATCCAATCAACAATTTATCTTGCCAAACAAAGATCTAGCCAAACAACAGTTTGGCTAGAAGTCAGCCCGCTAGGCTGACTTCTAGCCAAACTGACTCCTGTACACTTTCTATGTCGTTGCGCCGAACGCAGCTCAGTGAACTGTCCACAGCAACCAGCATGCCACCATATTTTCGTTTCGACCCACGGAAATCCCAGCCATTGCTGAAAACGTACTGTGGTGGAAAAAAGTCTGAAGAGTAAATTTATCTGCAGAGCCGACTTTCGGAAATAACAAAAATAGGAAAAGTAGGCGAAATGACATTGCAGAAAGATTCACGTGCTATACGACTGATATTTTGTTCTAAGTCGCCGATAGGAGAGGGGAGCTATATTCAAGGATTTTACGTGCATCGTCAGATCGGAAGAGTTTGTTTCTGTGCAAAAATTAGAAACAAAAATAGCCTTAGGGCGTTGCGGCCGTTGAGGTATCAATAATACCAAGTCTTCTGGGCTCCAACCAAGGCAAGAGTCGTTTTTTTTTTTTTAGTCTTGGGGTTTTTTCTAATGGAGGAAGCAAAAGAAGATGACGTAAACGACAGCTCGTTGTTAAACTGTGCGTTGAAGTACATCAGATCACTACGAGGCCGAAGTAGAAGAAATAAAAGACCTTTCGGAGTTGATAGGTGTCTTTCCAGTCGTGGCTGTTGCATGTCGCGTCAGCTCGTCGCGCAGGCAGCAACCTCCTCTCGAAGGGAGGCGACTACTTACGTCTGTTACTCCACGCCACGGGGATGGTCCTTGCGAAGACATTCATTCTCCTCTCGCAGGTGGGTAACTTCTTCGCTGAGGAACGAGGTTCCCTCTCGCGCATCGAGAAGGAGGTGGCACAGGCTAGCCGTGTCGATTCCAAGGTCACCCAGGGGGCACAAGAGAAGGGGGAACCGGTTTGGGTCGTTGTCGCAAGACTTAACACCCTGTGGGGCTAGGGCATGCAAATTGCAGCAGAAGGAGCGAGATCCGGATGTAAAAAGCTCCAGTTCGTCGTCCCGCCATGCTACACACTTCACACGTACAGGTTTTTCGCCGCATTCACAGCGAAATAACTGCTGGTTCCTGTAAAAAAGGGCACGAACAGAGCAAGTACACGCTCTTTCTGGGGGCCATGCTGCGGGACTAATAATAATAATAATAATAATAATCAATCAATCAATCAATCATGTTTATTTAACGTGCCCAGGAACAACCCTAAGGTCTGAGTGCTGGCGCACGCATACATTACAAACCAAAAACAAAACACTCAGGAAAAAATCATTAAACAATAAATCAATAAAAATAAAAATTGTGAAAAGAAGAGAGTACCGACAACAAAGCGCAAAGTAAATACAAAAGAAAAAGGAGGAGAAGGGCACTTGAACAATACATGAAATTATAACACAAGGCAAAGCTCGGAAAGGAACGATGACAAGGAGTTATGAAAGATATCAAGTTCAAGAAAGTAAGTGTTATAAAGATTCTGTATTCTGTGAACAGTTGAGTGTTCATGATGACAGGCAGGAACATGGAAAGGTCTATGTTCTCTGGTGATCTTGCGTGGGATACGGAACATGACACAGCCGAGAAGTTCGGGACACGTGAGGTTACCGTGAATGAGTTTGAAGAGAAACAGAAGGTTTGCACGATTACGTCAGTCGCGAAGTGAGGGCAACGACAACAATCCAACAGTGCTAGTACAGGGTGCAATGTCCAGGTTTGCAAAGCGGTGATTATATATGCTTAGAAACTTTTTCTGGGCACGATCTATAATGTCACTGTTGGATCTAGAAGAGCCATTCCAGACGACCGACTGCATTATCGAGTTGAGGAAGACCGATGGTTGTGTACAATTTGCGGAACGGAGTAGGAGACGAATTCCCTCGATAGTCTGCATACAAAACCTAGAGAGCGCATACCCCGCATTGCAACACGTCTAGTGTGAGCCGAAAAGTGTAAGGTTGCATCAAAAAGTACACCAAGATCATTGATCTCGCAGACCTTACACAACGGCACAGAATCTACAGAATAAGAAAAAGAAATACTGGCTGTTTTGCGTGTGAAAGTCATGACTTTGGTTTTAGCAGCATTCAAGGTAAGCTTATTACCCTTGCACCATTTAGAAAAGGAAAACAGGTCAGACTGCAGGGCGCGACAGTCATCAACAGTGTGAATTTTCTTAAAAATCTTGATGTCATCGGCATATAAAAGGAAAGAAGAGTTCCGAATAACAGAAAGAACGTCATTAATAAAAATTAAAAAAAGGAGTGGTCCTAATACTGACCCTTGAGGGACGCCGCTAGTTGCCATGTAAGAAGAAGTTTGGCCATTGACGTTAATATAACACGATCTATCAAGAAGATAACTGCGCAAGAGATTCACAACTGACGAGTCAACATCAAGGTTCGTAAGCTTGATCAGAAGCAGCGAGTGGCTGACTACATCAAAAGCCTTGCTGAGATCACAGTAAATGGTGTCAACTTGCCCCCTTTGAAGTACCGGCGTGGAGATCTGTGTCATGAAACTTGCGAGATTTGTGATAGTGGAGCGGCCGGTCAGAAATCCATGCTGATTCGGGAATGAGCGAGTTCTTCACAGTAAAAGACAATATGTTGTGAAGAGCAAGCTCAAAAATCTTGGATGTAGCACAGAGAAGAGAAATTGGGCGATAATTCGACACATCTGATTTACATCCAGACTTAAATACAGGAAAAACACGAGCAGTTTTCCACATGTGAGGGAAAGTGGGAGTAGTCAAAGAGTTTTTAAATAAGATGTCAATACTGGAGCAAATATACTGCCGTAAGCTTTTAGAATTGAGGAGGGGATGCCATCAGGGCCGCAGGATAGGGAAGGTTTCAAGCGCTTAAAGCATTCGTGGACAAGCTTTTCATCAAACAACACCGCACTAGATGTAGAAACTGTCGTGTGCTGCTTACTGACACCAGCGTTGAAACCTACATCTTTATATAAGGAAGAGAAATGGGCTGCAAAACAATCCGCGACTGCTTGGACTTCTGCCCCTCTAGAGTCATGTAAGCGAAAACACTCTCCATGTTTATTGGAGCGCTTACGGATATACGTCCAAAATTCCGCCGGCCGGTCGGAGGCACTCTTTTCCAAGAATGCCATATATGAGTCTTGATCCCGCTTATAGAGACGTTTACAGAGAGCCCGGAAAAAGCGGAATTCATCTCTGCACTCATTAGGCAACGGAATTCTAGATTTTTGGTGCGCGCTATTTCTGCTTTAGGGCAATTATGAGTCCAGATGAAAACCAGTGGGGATATCTAGAGCGTTTAGGCCTGTACTGGGGAATGTATTTGCGCATACTGCTCAAAACAAGCTCCGTAAACTGATCTACTTGGTCATCAACGTTGCTTTTGTCTGTAACCAGTGACCAGTCGGTGGTGGACAAAAAATTATATAAACCAAGATAATTACCACGCTTGAAAGCAAAGCGTGGGGATTCATTTACGCCACTGGAGGAGCTCTGCCTCAGTGCTGACACAGAGGCAGTTATCTTTAGTGGCGGATGAAACTTATCGGTACGTACAAGGAAAATTTCGGAACGAGATACATCTAAGACTTGAGCATTCGAGATGCAAAGATCTAAGACGTTGGCACAGGAATTGGTGATTCAAGTTATGCTGCTGAAGGGAACAGAAGGACAGAAAGTCCAATAACAGGCTACATTTCTTCTCTGTGTAATGATTGTAATGAGAATATCTAAGTGTGTTCCAATTAATACCTTGTGTATTAAAATCAACAAGAATAATTACTTTGTGCTTACTATGGGAGGATATTACGCTTTCAATGGAAGAGATGACCTCATCAAACAAAACAGGGGAAATATTCGGCTGTACATAGAATATAATAATAATAATTTATATAATAATATAATAATAATTTTATTTCCATCAACTTGGTGGAGGAGGCTGCAAGTAAAAGCTGCTCCAGTAGAGGCAGCTTGAAGAGGCCCGCAGCCCCCTTTCAGAGTATTCAGCAACAACAATTCATACATGCATACACATGTGCATTATATATACATACACATATATGTACCCACATAAGCGCATATGCATGCACATACCTACGCGTGTGCATACAGAGCCACTGGTGTCCAAAAATAATTAGGTAGCTTATGTAGTTCTCATGGTGAAAAAATGAAGCAAGTAGACGCCGCTGAGCACGCATGTATATACATATATACACACATACACATGCATTCACATACCCGTACATACACATACACTCATATACATATATACATATACATATATACACACCTTATATACATATTAACCGAGAGGAAGTACACTTACCAGTAACTTAAAAGTCCTGCACATACAAGTCTCTCAGTTGTTGGCCCGTTATTTGCGTGACATCAACGCCTAGATTATTATATTTATTTAGAAGCATTGGCATTGTGTACGATAGCTTTTCCCTTAAATAATTTGTTCTGGGTGTGACCACCCGCCATATTTCTTTATGACGGGTAACATAAAATTTGTTATTGGATTCAAGCTACAAAGTTCTCGTAGAAAGGAGCGGTTTAGTTTTACTTCTCGCCTAAAAGCAGTTGTTAACTTGTAGTGGTATAATTTTAACACAGAAATTATGTTGGCTTCCTGAAATAAGTTTTTAGTATGGGAGTTGTAGGGGACATTAAAGAGCAGCCGAACAAACTTCTATTGCAAGACAAGTAATTTATGCAAATTAACAAAAGTAGTTGTACCCCATACCAACAAGCAATAATATAGATATGAATAAAAAAGAGAGTTATAAATTAGAAGTTTAACTTTAAACGGCAGCAGTGATTTACATTTCCACATCATGCCAATGACTCTAGATAACTGTATTGTAAGGGCGTCAATATGCTCGTCCCAAAGCATATTACTCGAAAACGTTACGCCGAGAGTTTTCATACTAGTAACCATTTCTATTGTTTTATCCCCATACATAATGTTAATACTTGAATTGACTGGCTTATTTTTAGGCCTAAAGAGCACAGCTTTGGTTTTTTTTGTATTTATTTCTAATTGGTGCATTATTGACCAGTCCCTCAGCTTAGAGAGCATGAGGTTTGTTTCATACTCTATATCTGTGCAGTTTGTTCCTGAAACAAATATACTGGCGTCATCAGCATACAGGACATATTTCGCGCTTAGATAAATATTCGTTAGATCATTGATATAAGCATTAAAAAGAAGGGGCCCCAAAAGACTTCCCTGCGGAACTCCTTTTGAAATAGGCTTCATACTTGAGCAATGCTTATCTATCTGAACAAACTGCTGTCTGCTTGCCAGGTAAGATTTAATTAGTGCCAAACAATGACCTCGAATGCCATAGCTTTCAAGTTTTTCAAACAATGTTAAATGGTTAATATTATCGAATGCTTTGCTAAAATCCACATATACGCCAAGCACAAGTATTCTTTCTTCGAACTGGGATAAAATGAATTCCTTTTGTTCCAACAGTGCCTGTTCGGTAGATTTAAACTTTCTGAAGCCGAATCGGGCAGACGAAATTATATTATTCTTCTCGAAAAAATTATTAAGTTGGCGATGTAAGATTTTTTCCAAGCCCTTAGAGAAAATAGGCAATATGGATATAGGCCTATAGTCTTGGATATGATTTTTGTCTCCCTTTTTAAATAAAACACTCACTTTAGCGATTTGCATTCTTTTCGGAAAAGTTGCACTGGACAAACATAAATTAAAAATATATGTAAGTTGCGGTGTGATAATATCTAACACGTGCTTTATTGGTCTAATTTGCATGCCTTCAAAATCACACCAGGAACTATTTCGTAGTGACATGAAAGCCGAAAAGACTTCATTTTCAGAGACAGGTTCAAGAAATAATGAAAAGGGGCTGGCAACAGGCATCAAATGAAACAATGTCCCAGGTGTACTGTTTTGATCGTTCCTAACAAAGTGATCGTTGAACATAGTGGCGAGAGGGATGCCAGATATCTCATTGCCATCTATGTTCAGCTTTTCTATACGAGAATATGATTTATTACGATGTAGGACAGTATTTAACCTTTTCCATAAGAAATCAGGTTTTGGTGTAGGGCACTCAAATTCCGACTGAATGTGCCGCATTCTGCTTAGTTTTATTTCCTTATTCAGTTTATTACGATATATTTTGAATTGTTTCAATGTGTCTGGGTCCTTATTTTTAATAAATTTATGATACAACTCGTTCTTGCGATGTATTTTTGCATGCAATTCAGGCGTTATCCAGGGTTTACGAATTTTTTTGCTTAAGGTAATTCTCTTTTCGGGAAAGTGGTACTTGTACACCTTTGAAATTATATCTATGAACTTTGTATATGCCTGTTCAGCATTCGTGATTTGACCGATAACCTCCAGGTCACAGGTTAACATCTGAGTTCTAAAAGCCTCGAGGTTGGCTGCTGTAATTGGCTGATAAGTGAAACATCTCGCATCCCTCTTGTCTCGAGAAATATGTTTAGGTATCATGATAAATATTGGAAGGTGGTTGCTTATATCGTGTGATAGCACACCGGCGGTTATGCTCTCGTTCTGTATGTTTGCAATAAATAAGTCGAGTAAAGTTTCACTGCTCTCTGTAATTCGGGTTGGTGAAGCAATCAGATTTTCACAACCATTTGACATTATTATAGTGATCATTGCTTTCTGGTGTGCAGAACTTACAGAAAGATCTATGTTAAAATCACCGCCAGATATCAAGAACAAGTTATTTTCGGAAACAAAACGCAAAAACTGTTCATAGATACAGAAAAAAACTTGGAAGGTTCCCATTTGGGGGCCTATAACAAACAGAGAACACGTATTTTCCGGCACGTGCCGTAAGTATTTCGAAGTCATCACATACACCACAGAACGATGGAAGCAATTCGCAATTCATTGCATCTTTCAATAACAACATAACACCACCCACTCGACGATTTGGACGATTTAATAAATAACAGTGATAAGGAGCCCAGCTAAATTCATCGCGGTCATCTTTGAACCACGTCTCCGTGACCATGACGGCATCGAACAGAAAGGAAAAACTAGAGATGAAATCCACGATATCTGTTAGTTTAGCGCAGAGCGAGCGTGCATTCAAGTGAAGGCATTTCAAGGAATTTTTATGTTCAGTTATACCAGCTGCACCTAATTCTTGCGGAAGAAAATATCTATGTTGTGTCATACTGGACATTTAACAAAAACAATGTGTAATTATGAAAGTAAAAACTAAGTAGGAAGGTCGTGTGCATTTCGTATCACAAGTGCTTGGTCGCCATCCGCCCGCCTCAGAAATACCTTGCCATTTCGGTGCCACGCGTAACGGTACCCCTTTTCTTTCGCCCATTCTTTCACCATACCAAGTAAGTGCCTGTTGTGACTGGTCAGGTTTTCGAGTATGAACACACTGGAGTTATTTACCTTCAATTTATGCCTGTTTTCAAACCACTGGTCTCGTGTCGTTTGCCTTATGAACCTAACTATCACACCGGGGATCTTGCCAGGTCTTGCTGGAAGGCGATGTATGGCGCTAACGTCGAGTTCCGTGAGTTCGGGAATCTCCATCATGTCAGCAACACTATTCACTTTGTTTAAAAGATTTTCTTGCGCAGAGACAGGAATTCCATGAAATTCTAGGTTTTGCCTTCGAGTTCTCCATTCTAAGTCATGTAGCTCCAGTTGTACTTTAGCCGTCTCGCCAGCTGTGTTTTTGGATTTTTGTTCTAGCATGTCCACTCTTTTCCGAATTTCATTTGTTTCCCGCTCTTGTGTGGCCACGCGTTCAAGAACTTCGTCGTATTTCTCTGACATCATTTGAACTGATTCTTCAATTTTAGACACTGTTTCTTTAAGCGGCATCAGTTCGTCCAGCTTTCGGTTAATGCTAAGCAACAGGGATCTAATGTCCGTAATCTCGTCGGCACTAGCCACAGCTTTTTGGCATTCTTTCGTGTTCTTCGAGGCCTTACAGGTGAGACACGCCCACTTCTGCCTAGCTGACGTTGATTTGCTCTTGTACTGCTTTTCTGTGAGGCCAGAGCATTCTCCAATGTGAAATGGGTGCTCGCAGTCTGCGCATACTATCACTGTCTCAGTAGGTTCAAATTCAGCTTCGCAGGAAAAACAACAAATTTCGTTCGTTGCCATTGCTACGTATGCAACTTAATGCGTTTCTACAAAAAATACAACCAAGCAAAAAAAAAAAAAAGACCACAGAGGCAGACATGTTACACTTATCTGCACTGCTAGTAGTCTAATGGCAGAATGATCCAATCAATAATAATAATAATAATAATAATAATAATAATAATAATATTAATATTAATAATAATAATAATCATTTATTTATCCTGCCCAGGAACAACCGTGAGGTCTAGGTGCTGGCGCACGTATACATAGAAAAAGAAATACAGCAGGTGAGTATCAGTGAAAAAAAATGAATAAAAAATAACAATCTTGAAAAGAAAAGTGTACATACATGACCGAAGGCGCAAAATGCATACATAATAAAAAGGAGAAGGGAAGTTGAACAATATGTGAAAATAAGACACAACAACGGAAAGCTCAGAGCAGAACAAAGACATAGAGTTGTGAAAAATATCAGCAGGGGACAATATCAGCAAATACAGCAGGGGAATATCAGTAAAAAAATGAATAAAAAATAACAATCTTGAAAAGAAAAGTGTACATACATGTAACTGAAAAGTTTACATACATGTAACCGAAGGCGCAAAATGCATATATAATAAAAAGGAGGAGAAGGGAAGTTGAACAATATGTGAAACTAAGACACAACAACGGAAAGCTGGGAGCAGAACAAAGACAGAGAGTTGTGAAAAATATCAAGGTCATGAAAGTGGGCGTTATAAAGACTCTGTATTCTATGGATGGTTGAGTGTTGGTGGTGACAGGCAGCAACATGGAAAGGTCTGTGTTCTCTCGTGATCTTGCGCGGAATACGAAATGTGATACAACTGAGGAGTTCGGGGCACATGAGGATACCGTGAAGGAGTTTGAAAAGGAAAAGCAGGTCAGCGCGATTACGTCGGCAGCGAAGTAAGGGCAATGGCAATAATCCAACAGTGCTAGAGCAGGGCCCAGAGTCCGTGTTAGCAAAACGGTGATGATATATGCTTAGAAACTTTTTCTGGACCCGATCTATAATGTCACTGTTGGATCTAGAAATGCCATTCCAGACGACCGACGCGTATTCAAGTTGAGGAAGACAGATTGTTGTGTACAACTTGCGGAACAGTGTAGGAGAATTGAATTCTCTCGACAGTCTGCAAATAGAGCCAAGCATGCGCATGCCCCGCATTGCAACGCGTTTTGTGTGTAATAATAATAATAATAATAATAATAATAATAATAATAATAATAATAATAATAATAATAATAATAATAATAATAATAATAATAATAATAATAATAATAATAATGTTTATTCACAAAAAATACAAAGCAACACAAACAGGCCGGTCTAAGCCTCAATTGGCTTGTAGGTCATAATAATCAATAAATCAATCAATCATGTTTATTTAACGTGCCCAGGAACAACCCTAAGGTCGGAGTGCTGGCGCACGCATACATTACAAACCAAAAAAAAAGACATTCAGGAAAAAATCATTAAACAATAAATGAATAAAAATAAAAATTGTGAAAAGAAGGGAGTACCGACAACAAAGCGCAAAGTAAATACAAAAGAAAAAGGAGGAGAAGGGCACTTGAACAATACATGATATTATAATACCAGGCAAAGCTCGGAAAAGAACGATGACAAGGAGTTATGAAAGATATCAAGTTCACGAAAGTAAGCGTTATAAAGATTCTGTATTCTGTGGACAGTTGAGTGTTCGTGATGACAGGCAGGAACATGGAAAGGTCTATGTTCTCTGGTGATCTTGCGTGGGATGCGGAACATGACACAGCTGAGAAGTTCGGGACACGTGAGGTTACCGTGAAGGAGTTTAAAGAGAAACAGAAGGTCAGCGCGATTACGTCGGTCGCGAAGTGAAGGCAATGACAATCCAACAGTGCTAGTACAGGGTGCAATGTCCAGGTTTGCAAAGCGGTGATTATATATGCTTAGAAACTTTTTCTGGACAAGATCTATAATGTCACTGTTGGATCTAGAAGAGCCGTTCCAGACGACCGACGCATATTCGAGTTGAAGAAGACAGATGGTTGTGTATAATTTGCGGAACGGTGTAGGAGACTTGAATTCCCGCGATAGTCTGCATACAGAACCAAGCGAGCGCATACCCCGCATTGCAACACGTTTAGTGTGAGCCGAAAAGTGTAAGGTTGCATCAAAAAGTACACCAAGATCATTGATCTCGCAGACCTTACACAACGGCACAGAATCTATCGAATAAGAAAAAGAAATACTTGCTGTTTTGCGTGTGAAAGTCATGACTTTGGTTTTAGCAGCATTCAAGGTAAGCTTATTACCCTTGCACCATTTAGAAAAGGAAAACAGGTCAGACTGCAGGGCGCGACAGTCATCAACAGTGTGAATTTTCTTAAAAATCTTGATGTCATCGGCATATAGAAGGAAAGAAGAGTTCCGAATAACAGAAAGAACGTCATTAATAAAAATTAAAAAAAGGAGTGGTCCTAATACTGACCCTTGAGGGACGCTGCTAGTTACCAAGTAAGAAGAAGACGTTTGGCCATTGACGTTCATATAACACGATCTATCAAGAAGATAACTGCGCAAGAGATTCACAACTGACGAGTCAACATCAAGGTTCGTAAGCTTGATCAGTAGAAGCGAGTGGCTGACTACATCAAAAGCCTTGCTGAGATCACAGTAAATGGTGTCAACTTGCCCCCTTTGAAGTACCGGCGTGGAGATCTGTGTCATGAAACTTGCGAGATTTGTGATAGTGGAGCGGCCGGTCAGAAATCCATGCTGATTCGGAATGAGCGAGTTCTTCACAGTAAAAGACAATATGTTGTGAAGAGCAAGCTCAAAAATCTTGGATGTAGCACAGAGAAGAGAAATTGGGCGATAATTCGACACATCTGATTTACATCCAGACTTAAATACAGGAAAAACACGAGCAGTTTTCCACATGTGAGGGAAAGTGGAAGTAGTCAAAGAGTTATTAAATATAGATGTCAATACTGGAGCAAATATACTGCCGTAAGCTTTTAGAATTGCGGAGGGGATGCCGTCAGGGCCGCAGGATAGGGAAGGCTTCAAGCGCCTAAGGCATTCGTGGATAAGCTCTTCATCAAACAACACCGCACTAGATGTAGGAACCGTCGTGTGCTGCTGACTGACACCAGCGTTGAAACCTGCATCTTTATATAAGGAAGAGAAATGGGCTGCAAATAATAATAATAATAATAATAATAATAATAATAATAATAATAATAATAATAATAATAATAATAATAATAATAATAGCCTTTATTGCGAGTTCTTTGGTACATGAATTTTTTGTGAGGTCTGCCGAAGCCTTCCAAGGGCTTGTGTGGCAGAGACCTGACAGTCGCGGCAAAATCACTTTAACAGGTTCTCGAACATGACTAATGCTCCAAAATATAAACTAAAGCTCTTCCCCATTTTTAATAACATTTACAAACAAAATACCAAGAAAGCGCTAAACAGAGTGAAAAAAGGTGCTATATTGCATTGTCAAACAAAACA
Source organism: Dermacentor silvarum (assembly GCF_013339745.2). Taxonomy (NCBI): domain Eukaryota; kingdom Metazoa; phylum Arthropoda; class Arachnida; order Ixodida; family Ixodidae; genus Dermacentor; species Dermacentor silvarum. The sequence continues at coordinate 90,639,427 of NC_051161.1, forward strand.
CATCACACTATAACATGAATAGACACTCTATTTGCACATGTTCTAAAGAAATTATAATAATAATAATAATAATAATAATAATAATAATAATAATAATAATAATAATAATTATTATTATTATTATTATTATTATTATTATTATTATTATTATTATTATTATTATTATTATTATTATTATTATTATTATTTTTCGCAAGATGGCGCCTAGTACGGACGTTTGTATTCTGTGCTCCCAGCCTTTTTACGGAAAACAGCAGTTTCATCGCTGTATTTCATGCGACAAACGTGCACACGTGAAGTGTATTGCATGGCCCGACGAGGACCTCGAGCTTCTGAAGTCTGGTGAGAAATCTTTCACGTGTAACCTGTGCCAGAACGCCGACCACGCCGACATTCCTGCGGCTAGGCTTAGCGATGCCAACACGCCCGCTGCTTCCCCATCGGCGACCCCTCCACAGGGCCTCGTTCTCGTCGGGACCGGTTTTGAGGCGGTTGGTGACGTGGCTGCCCTCCGTGGCCTTCTCCTTCAGGCGCTCGAGGGAATATCCTTCCTCAGCGATGAGGTGGCGCGACTGCGGAGTGACAGCGAGCAAGATCGGGGAAAACGCGCTGGCATCCGCTCAGCAGGCCGAGACTAAAGGCGCGCTGCGGGTCGAGGTGCGTTCCCTGCGTGATGCGCTTGGCAAGCCGTCTCCCGTTTCTCCTACTGTGATGCCGCCCATTTCTCCTACTGTGCTGCCGCTCCACCCGTCCAAGAAAACGTATGCCGCGACCGTCCAGACTGCTTCGCCGAGTGCTGCCACCGCTGACCATCTCTCCAAGACAACTCGGAGTGAACGTCGGCCTGCTTGTTTTGGAGCTGGGGAGAGCAAGGCAATATCTGTAGCGAAACGCGCCCCGCGACCGAAAGCCATTTTTGTGTCCAGGCTTTCTCATAATACGACGTCTGCGGATCTGAGTGCTCACCTGTCAAACGTCGGAGCACCGCCGATTGCCTGCAAACGCCTCAAGACGAGGCATAATTCGTATGCCTCATTTCTCGTCTGCGCTGATGAAGCCGTCGACGATGAAGCGCTTAAGCGCCTGAACGACCCGTCTATGTGGCCAATGGGGTGCCTGTTCAAGCCATTCCGCGGGGTGCTACACGACGGCATGCTTCATGCTTCAGAGAAGACCACAAACGTTCAAAGTGTGTAACCTGGACATTTTCTACCAATACGTTCGTGGACTTCGCACCAAGGCACGTGAATTTTTCGCCAATGTCATTTCGTCTTCCTTCCCAATTTTTGTTATTTCCGAAACTTGGCTGTGTGGTGACATTTCGTCTTCAGACTTCTTTCCACCACACTACAACGTCTTCCGCAGTGACCGGGACTTCAGTGGATCTCAACAAAAAGGTGGTGGCGTACTGATCGCAGTTGACAATTCGCTGAGATGTGTACGGTTGCATCGATATAGAAAGGGTACGGGAGTCGATATGGCTAGAAGTCAGCCTAGCCCGATGTGAAAAATTGTTGATTGGATCTTTCTATGTACAGCCGAATATCTCCCCTGTTTTGTTTGATGAGGTTATGTCTTCCATTGAAAGCGTAATATCCTCCCATAGTAAGCACAAAGTAATTATTCTTGGTGATTTTAATACACCAGGTATTCATTGGAGCACACTTAGATATTCTCATTACAATCATTACACAGAGAAGAAATGCAGCCTGTTGTTGGACTTTCTGTCCTTCTGTTCCCTTCAGCAGCATAACTTGATTGCCAATTCCTGTGGCAACGTCTTAGATCTTTGCATCTCGAATGCTCAAGTCTTAGATGTATCTCGTTCCGAAAATTTCCTTGTGCGTGCCGATAAGTTTCATCCGCCACTAAAGATAACTGCCTCTGTGTCAGCACTGAGGCACAGCTCCTCCAGTGGCATAAATGAATCCCCACGCTTTGCTTTCAAGCGTGGTGATTATCTTGGTTTATATAATTTTTTGTCCACCACCGACTGGTCACTGGTTGCAGACAAAAGCAACGTTGATGAACAAGTAGATCAGTTTACGGAGCTTGTTTTGAGCAGTATGCGCAAATACATTCCCCAGTACAGGCCTAAACGCTCTAGATATCCCCACTGGTTTTCATCTGAACTCATAATTTCCCTAAAGCAGAAAGATCGCGCACACCGAAAATCTAGATTTCCGTTGCCTAATGAGTGCAGAGATGAATTCCGCTTTTTTCGGGCTCTCTGTAAACGTCTCTATAAGCGGGATCTAGACTCATATATGGCATTCTTGGAAAAAAGCGACTCCGACCGGCCGGCAGAATTTTGGAAGTATATCCGTAAGCGCTCCAATAAACATGGAGAGGGTTTTCGCTTACTTGACTCTAGAGGGGCAGAAGTCCAAGCAGTCGCGGATTGTTTTGCAGCCCATTTCTCTTCCTTATATAAAGATGCAGGTTTCAACGCTGGTGTCAGTCAGCAGCACACGATGGTTCCTACATCTAGTGCGGTGTTGTTTGATGAAGAGCTTGTCCACGAATGCCTTAGGCGCTTGAAGCCTTCCCTATCCTGTGGCCCTGACGGCATCCCCTCCGCAATTCTAAAAGCTTACGGCAGTATATTTGCTCCAGTATTGACATCTATATTTAATAACTCTTTGACTACTTCCACTTTCCCTTACATGTGGAAAACTGCTCGTGTTTTTCCTGTATTTAAGTCTGGATGTAAATCAGATGTGTCGAATTATCGCCCAATTTCTCTTCTCTGTGCTACATCCAAGATTTTTGAGCTTGCTCTTCACAACATATTGTCTTTTGCTGTGAAGAACTCGCTCATCCCGAATCAGCATGGATTTCTGACCGGCCGCTCCACTATCACAAATCTCGCAAGTTTCATGACACAGATCTCCACGCCGGTACTTCAAAGGGGGCAAGTTGACACCATTTACTGTGATCTCAGCAAGGCTTTTGATGTAGTCAGCCACTCGCTGCTTCTGATCAAGCTTACGAACCTTGATGTTGACTCGTCAGTTGTGAATCTCTTGCGCAGTTATCTTCTTGATAGATCGTGTTATATTAACGTCAATGGCCAAACGTCTTCTTCTTACTTGGTAACTAGCGGCGTCCCTCAAGGGTCAGTATTAGGACCACTCCTTTTTTTAATTTTTATTAATGACGTTCTTTCTGTTATTCGGAACTCTTCTTTCCTTCTATATGCCGATGACATCAAGATTTTAAAGAAAATTCACACTGTTGATGACTGTCGCGCCCTGCAGTCTGACCTGTTTTCCTTTTCTAAATGGTGCAAGGATAATAACCTTACCTTGAATGCTGCTAAGACCAAAGTCATGACTTTCACACGCAAAACAGCAAGTATTTCTTTTTCTTATTTGATAGATTCTGTGCCGTTGTATAAGGTCTGCGAGATCAATGATCTTGGTGTACTTTTTGATGCAACCTTACACTTTTCGGCTCACACTAAACGTGTTGCAATGCGGGGTATGCGCTCTCTTGGTTCTGTATTCAGACATTCGCGGGAATTCAAGTCTCCTACACCGTTCCGCAAATTATACACAACCATCTGTCTTCCTCAACTCGAATATGCGTCGGTCGTCTGGAACGGCTCTTCTAGATCCAACAGTGACATTATAGATCGTGTCCAGAAAAAGTTTCTAAGCATATATAATCACCGCTTTGCAAACCTGGAGATTGCACCCTGTACTAGGACTGTTGGATTGTCATTGCCTTCACTTCGCGACCGACGTAATCGCGCTGACCTTCTGTTTCTCTTTAAACTCCTTCACGGTAACCTCACGTGTCCCGAACTTCTCAGCTGTGTCATGTTCCGCATCCCACGCAAGATCACCAGAGAACATAGACCTTTCCATGTTCCTGCCTGTCATCACGAACACTCAGCTGTCCACAGAATACAGAATCTTTATAACGCTTACTTTCGTGAACTTGATATCTTTCATAACTCCTTGTCATCGTTCTTTTCCGAGCTTTGCCTGGTATTATAATATCATGTATTGTTCAAGTGCCCTTCTCCTCTTTTTTTGTATTTACTTTGCGCTTTGTTGTCGGTACTCTCTTCTTTTCACAATTTTTATTTTTATTCATTTATTGTTTAATGATTTTTCCCTGAGTGTCTTTTTTTGGTTTGTAATGTATGCGTGCGCCAGCACTCAGACCTTAGGGTTGTTCCTGGGCACGTTAAATAAACATGATTGATTGATTGATTATTATTATTATTATTATTATTATTATTATTATTATTATTATTATTATTATTATTATTATTATTTTATTATTATTATTATTATTATTATTATTATTATTATTATTATTATATTATTATTATTATTATTATTATACTACTAGGCGCCATCTGCTTCGCAAGATGGCGCCTAGTACGGACGTCTGTATTCTGTGCTCCCAGCCTTTTTACGGAAAACAACAGTTTCATCGCTGTATTTCGTGCGAAAAACGTGCACACGTGAAGTGTATTGCATGGCCCGACGAGGACCTTGAGCTTCTGAAGTCTAGTGAGAAAGCTTTCACGTGTAACCTGTGCCAGAACGCCGACCACGCCGACATTCCAGCGGCTAGGCTTAGCGATCCCAACACGCCCGCTGCTTCCCCATCGGCGACCCCTCCACAGGGCCCCGCTCTCGTCGGGACCGGTTTTGAGGCGGTTGGTGACATGGCGGCCCTCCGTGGCCTTCTCCTTCAGGCGCTCGAGGGAATATCCTTCCTCAGCGATGAGGTGGCGCGGCTGCGGAGTGACAACGAGCGTCTGCACAGGGTAAACGCACTGGCATCCGCTCAGCAGGCCGAGACTATAGGTGCGCTGCGGGTCGAGGTGCGTTCCCTGCGTGATGTGCTTGGCAAGCCGTCTCCCGTTTCTCCTACTGTGATGCCGCCCATTTCTCCTACTGTGCTGCCGCTCCACCCGTCCAAGAAAACGTATGCCGCGACCGTCCAGACTGCTTCGCCGAGTGCTGCCACCACTGACCATCTCTCCAAGGCAACTCGGAGTGAACGTCGGCCTGCTTGTTTTGGAGCTGGGGAGAGCAAGGCAATATCTGTAGCGAAACGCGCCCCGCGACCGAAAGCCATTTTTGTGTCCAGGCTTTCTCAAAATACGACGTCTGCGGATCTGACTGCTCACCTGTCAAACGTCGGAGCACCGCCAATCGCCTGCAAACGCCTGAAGACGAGGCATAATTCCTATGCCTCATTTCTCGTCTGCGCTGACGAAGCCATCGACGATGAAGCTCTTAAGCGCCTGAACGACCCGTCTATGTGGCCAATGGGGTGCCTGTTCAAGCCGTTCCGTGGGGTGCTACACGACGGTATGCTTCATGCTTCAGAGAAGACCCTAAACGATCAAAGTGGTGTGTAATCTGGACATTTTCTACCAAAACGTTCGTGGACTTCGCACCAAGGCACGTGAATTTTTCGCCAATGTCATTTCGTCTTCCTTTCCTATTTTTGTTATTTCCTAAACTTGGCTCTGCAGTGAAATTTCCTCCTCAGACTTTTTTCCGCCACATTATAACGTCTTTCGCAGTGACCGGGACTTCAGTGGAGTTAAGCAAAAAGGTGGTGGCGTACTTATTGCCGTTGACAACTCACTGACATGTGTAAGGCGCAGCGACATAGAAGGTGTACAGGAATCGATTTGGCTTGAAGTCAGCCTAGCGCGCTGTGAAAAATTGTTAATCGGAACCTTCTACGTTCCACCGAATATTTCTTCTGCTTTGTTTGATCAGGTCATCTCTTCTATTGAAAATGTTTTATCCTCCCATCGCAAACACAGAGTAATCCTTCTTGGTGATTTTAACACACCAGGAATTGATTGGACCACGCTTACATATTGTTGCAGGAAGAAAGCAGGCCCACGAGTGTAGAATGATGTATATTTACAAGCGAAGAAATATGGCGTTCAGGCAACGGCCAGAGACTTCGTCTTCCTCTCGTTCGCGTCACCTTCTTCTTTCCCTTCACCGTAACATCACCCTCCCGGTGGGGTTAGCTCCGTCCCGGTGCAGGTTATGGAGCGTCGCTTAATGGGGAGACATAGGGCTTGAGCCTGGCGACGTGAACAACATCGCTGGTGACGTTGGGAGACACTGAAGGCCGACCGACTGGGGCGATCTCGTATGTCACGTCGGACAGTTGTCGTAAGATCTGGTATGGACCAGAATAACGGGAAAGGAGTTTTTCCGACAAGCCGACTCGACGTGAAGGCGTCCAGAGAAGGACAAGGGAACCAGGTGAAAAATGGTGGTCTCGGTGCCGAAGGTCGTTGCGTCGTTTTTGAGAAGCTTGCGAGACTGTGAGGCGATGACGCGCGACCTCTCGGGCCTGGGCAGCTAAGGCAATAGCATCGCGAGCGTAACCAGTGCTGGGTGATTGTACTGCGGAAGGTAGCAACGTGTCGAAGGGCAAGGTGGGGTCGCGGCCATACAAAAGGTAAAATGGGGAGAATCCGGCAGTATCGTGACGGGACGAGTTGTATGCGAAAGTGATGTACGGTAAAGCGACGTCCCAGTCGCGGTGATCGTCGGAAACGTACAGGGCCAGCATTTCGGTTAGTGTGCGGTTGAGTCGTTCGGTGAGGCCGTTCGTTTGAGGGTGGTATGCGGTAGCGAGCTGGTGTTCTGTAGAACAGGAGCGGAGCAGATCATCGACGACCTTCGAGAGAAAGTAGCGGCCGCGATCCGTGAGTAACTGGCGAGGGGCGCCGTGGTGCAGGATGACGTCGTATAGTAGGAAGTCGGCGACATCTGTAGCGCAGCTGGTTGGCATCGCTCGTGTAATGGCATATCTCGTGGCATAATCTGTTGCTACAGCAATCCATTTGTTTCCTTTCATAGAAATAGGAAAGGGGCCAAGGAGGTCGAGGCCCACACGGAAGAAGGGCTCTGTAGGGATAGCAATTGGTTGAAGCAAACCAGCAGGAGGCATAGCAGGCGTCTTGCGGCGCTGACACAGGTCGCAAGAAGTGACATAACGGCGCACAGAGCGATAAATGCCGGGCCAGAAGAAGCGGCGCCGCAGGCGGTCGTAAGTACGAGTGATGCCCAGATGTCCAGCAGTAGGAGCGTCGTGAAGTTGCTGGAGCACGGCCAGTCGAAGGTGCTTTGGAACTACTAGGAGCAGCTCCGGGCCATCAGGACGAACACTACGACGGTATAAAGTTCCATCGCGCAAGGTGAACATCCGCAGAGACGGGTCATTAGGCGAGGAGCTGAGGCGTTCCATAAGTGTTCGAAGAACAGGATCTTGGCGTTGCTCGTCGCCAATATGGAGAAAGCCGGAGAGAGACAGAATACTGATGTCCGAGTCTGCATCGGTATCGTCCGGTTGATCCACGGGATTGCGGGACAGGCAGTCAGCGTCTTTATGCAGGCGCCCTGACTTATACGTAATAGAAAATGTATATTCTTGTAGACGCAATGCCCAACGTGCAAGTCGTCCAGTGGGGTCCTTCAAAGAGGAGAGCCAGCAGAGGGCGTGATGATCGGTTACGACGCAGAAGCTCCGACCGAAAAGGTACGGCCGAAATTTCGCGACCGCCCATACGAGCGCGAGGCATTCCCTCTCAGTGATGGAGTAATTTCGCTCGGGCGTGGAAAGAAGGCGGCTGGCGTAAGCGATGACACGGTCGTGGCCCTGTTGACGTTGAGCGAGGACAGCGCCGATGCCATAACCACTCGCGTCAGTTCGTACTTCAGTAGGCGCAGAAGGGTCAAAGTGTGACAGAATCGGGGAGGTTGTAAGCCGCTCGATCAGGGTAGAGAAGGCTTGCTCATGCAGTGGTCCCCAAGAGAAAGAGGCATCTTTCTTAAGAAGGTCAGTGAGAGGGCGAGCGATGTCGGCAAATTGTTTCACAAATCGCCGGAAATAAGAGCATAAGCCCAGAAAACTACGGACATCGTTTGTGGAACAAGGTACAGGAAAATTGCGCACAGCGTGGACTTTCTGTGGATCAGGTTGGATTCCGGCGGCGTTTACGAGATGGCCGAGCATGGTAATTTCACGGCGACCGAAATGGCACTTGGAGGAGTTTAGCTGAAGGCCAGCCCTGCGAAACACAGAGAGTATGGTCGTGAGGCGCCTCAGGTGGCTCTCAAAGTTCGACGAAAACACAATCACATCGTCGAGGTAACAGAGGCATGTAGACCACTTCAAGCCGCGCAGCATAGAGTCCATCATGCGCTCGAATGTAGCTGGCGCATTGCATAATCCAAAGGGCATGACTTTAAATTGGTACAGACCGTCCGGTGTGACGAAGGCGGTTTTCTCGCGGTCCATCTCGTCGACGCTAATCTGCCAATAGCCGGAGCGGAGGTCAATTGATGAAAAGTATTGGGATCCGTGAAGGCAGTCAAGAGCGTCGTCAATGCGAGGCAGGGGATAAACATCCTTCTTTGTTATCTTGTTGAGGTGACGGTAGTCAACGCAGAAGCGCCACGAGTTGTCTTTTTTCTTTACTAAGACAACCGGTGATGCCCACGGGCTACTGGAAGGTTCAATGATGTCCTTGTCCATCATCTTGTCAACCTCTTTCTGGATTATGGCCCTTTCTGTTGCGGAGACACGATATGGCCGCCTATGAATGGGGCTGGCGTCACCGGTGTTGATACGATGCGTGACAACAGATGTCTGACCAAGTGGACGGTCGTCCAAATCAAAGATATCCCGATAAGATGACAGGAGGTGACGAAGAGCTGTTCTTTGCTCGGAAGGAAGGTCAGGGGCGATCATCTGACAAACATCGTCCGCAGGCGTCGAGCACGAAGGAATGGGTGACAAAGGTGCGTTGGTACTCAGGAAGGATTCGGAGGCCAAAGAAGAAATCTCAAATTCATCCAAAGGAGTGATAAGTGCGACGGCAATGCCGTGTGGCAGCACATGCGTCGAAAATCCAAAATTGAGGATGGGCACCCGAGCGCAGTTTTCGAGGATCCGGATTAATGTGCTCGGTAGGGCAATATTTCGTGACAAAACCACGTCAGTAAGCGGAGACACGACGTACTCGCCATCAGGTACGGGAGGACAGGGCGTCAGGAGGACATTGGTAGCCGCCTGTGGAGACAGCCGTGCAAACTCAGCAGAACATAAGCGGGGTGAAGCACAAGTTGTTGCGTCTGCGTCGGCAGGAAGCGGCAGATCCAGCTGTACAACACCTGCGGAGCAGTCAATTTGGGCAGAGTGTTTCGAAAGGAAGTCGAGGCCGAGAATTAGGTCGTGTGGACAGTGCTCGAGGACGATAAATAAAACAACGCTATAATGGCCCGCAATGGTCACACGTGCTGTGCACATTCCAAGAACAGGTGAAGTACTCCCATCGGCGACTCGCACAGTGCACGGTACGGCGGGAGTCAGAACCTTTTTGAGCCTTCGGCGGAGAGCAGCGCTCATAACTGAAAGCTGCGCTCCTGTGTCAACGAGAGATGTGACAGGAACACCATCAACTTCAATGTCCAGTAGGTTTCCACGTGTAGGCAGGGTCAACAGAGGATTTGTGGGCCGGGTCGGAGTCGCAGCTTCACCTCCGGGAGCTGCACCGCCTAGTTTCCCGAAGGGAAGCGACCGGTTGCAGATGGGGACGAAGAGCGGTGAACGAGAGGCGAACGGGACCGACGGCCTTGCGGAGACGGGGAGCGGCTGGATCTTGGTGGAGCACTGTCGGCGTTGATGTTCCGAGGCGGCGTGTAGGGCGAGAAAGTGCGATTGTCTTGGACTTGGCGGTAGTGACTCGGAGACGACCACCGAGGAGACGACGACCAGCGATTACGGCAATGACGGGCGATGTGTCCAATACCGGAACAATTAAAACAGATGGGTCTGTCATCCGGTGTGCGCCAGTCAGCGGGGTTGCGGCGGAGTGGCGGGAAGCTTTGCGTCTGGGAGCGAGCGGCCGGAGAAATCTGGTAGGTGTTCGTATGGCGGACCGAGCAGAGAGATGGAATGCCCAAACTCGCTATTTCTTCCCGAACGACCGCTTGTATAAGCGAGATAGCGGGCACACTTTCCCGACAGTCGGAACGAAGTGGAGCCGGAGCCATGGCCTCAAGCTCACGGCGAACGATACGCGTTAGATCTTCTGATCCTGTCGGCTGAACGAACCGCGGCGGGTCTGCGCACGAAGATGTCGCGGCGGTATTGGGCAGCCTGTCGAAATGTTGAGGGACGCGGCGGCCTTTCGCTTGTTCGAAGCGCCTGCACTCCTTTATAATTGCATCCACAGTGGCACAATCCTTACACATCAGGAGATTGAAGGCGTCGTCTGCAATACCTTTTAGTATGTGACCAATCTTGTCCGCCTCGGTCATGGTGTTATCAGCCTTGCGGCAGAGAGCCAGCACATCCTGTATGTACACGACATAGGATTCTGTGGACGTCTGAGCGCGGCATGCAAGTTCTTTTTTTGCTGCCAACTGACGACCGACAGGTCTGCCAAACAGGTCACGCATTTTTTCTTTGCAGACATCCCAGCTTGTTAGGTCAGCTTCATGCGTATCGTACCATTGCTTCGCAGTTCCTTTCAGATAAAACATGAGGTTTGCTAGCATCATTGTTGGACCCCACCTGTTGTTGTCGCACACTCGTTCGTACATCACAAGCCAGTCCTCGACGTCGGTGTTGTCCGTGCCACAAAATGTCCCCGGGTCCCGCAGATGAGTGAGGATGACCGTTGGCGTGGACTGCTGAGGCGTTGTCGGTAGTGTCGGTTGATCTGCCATTGTGGCGGCAGGTAGATGACGTCCACTGCGAAGTTCCGTGATTGTACCCAGCACCTTCCACCAAAATGTTGCAGGAAGAAAGCAGGCCCACGAGTGTAGAATGATGTATATTTACAAGCGAAGAAATATGGCGTTCAGGCAACGGCCAGAGACTTCGTCTTCCTCTCGTTCGCGTCACCTTCTTCTTTCCCTTCACCGTAACAATATTCTCATTATAATCATTACGTAGAGAACAAATGCAGCCTGTTGTTAGACTTTATGTCCTTCTGTTCTCTTCAGCAGCACAATTTGATCGCCAATTCCTGTGGCAACGTTTTAGACCTTTGCCTCTCTAATGCTCAAGCTATAGATGTTTCCTGTTCTGACATTTCCCTTGTCCGTCCCGATAAGTTTCACCCCTCACTTAAGATAACTGCCTCTGTGTCAGCCTTGAAGCAGAGCTTATCGACTGGCATTAATGAATCTTCTCGATTTGCTTTCAAGCGGGGTGATTATGTTGGCTTGTATGACTTCTTGTCCACCAGAGATTGGTCCCTGGTCACAGATAAAACTAATGTTGATGACCAAATAGATCAGTTTACAGAGCTTGTTTTGAGCGGTATGCGCCAATACATTCCTCAGTACAGTCCTAGGCACTCTAAATATCCCAATTGGTTCTCATCTGAACTTATAACTGCCCTAAAGCATAAAGATCGCGCGCACCGTAAATCCAGAATTCCTGTGCCTAATGAGTGGAGAGAAGAATTCCGCTTTTTTCGAACTCTCTGCAAACGCCTCTATAAGCGGGATCATGACGCATATATTGCATTCTTGGAGAAGAGCGCCTCCGACCGGCCGGCGGAATTCTGGAAGTATATCCGCAAGCGTACCAGTAATCGCGGAGAGTGTTTTCGCCTGCTCGACTCTGGTGGAGTAGAAGTTCAAGCAGTAGCGGATTGTTTTGCTGCCCATTTCTCTTCCTTATATAAGCCTTCAGGTTTCAACGCTGGTGTCAGTCAGCAGCACAGAACGGCTCCTACATCTAGTCCTGTGTTGTTTGATGCAAAGCTGATCATCGAATGCCTTAAGCGCTTGAAGCCTTCCCTATCTTGCGGTCCTGATGGCATCCCTTCCGCAATCTTAAAAGCGTGCAACGGTATATTTGCCCCAGTATTGACATCTATATTTAATAGCTCTCTGAATACTTCCACCTTCCCTCACATGTGGAAAACTGCTCGTGTTTTTCCTGTATTTAAGTCTGGCTGTAAAACCGATGTCTCAAATTATCGCCCGATTTCTCTTCTCTGTTCCATGTCTAAGGTTTTTGAGCTTGCTCTTCACAACGTATTGTCTTGTACTGTGAAGAACACATTGATTCTGAATCAGCATGGATTCCTCACCGGCCGCTCTACTATCACAAATCTCGCAAGCTTCATGACTATCTCCGCGCCGGTACTTCAAAGGGGGCAAGTGGACACCATATATTGCGACCTCAGTAAAGCTTTTGATGTGGTAAGCCACTCACTGCTTCTCATCAATCTTACGCACTTTGGTGTCGACTCGTCAATTGTAAATCTATTGCGGAGTTATCTTATTGGTGGATCATGTTTTGTCAACGTCAACGGCCAAACGTCTTCATCGTACATGGTAACCAGCGGCGTTCCTCAAGGATCAGTGTTAGGACCACTTCTTTTTTTAATTTTTATTAATGACGTTCTTTCCGCCATTCGACATTCTTCATTCCTCCTATATGCTGATGACATAAAGATCTTTAAGGCAATTCACACTGTTGATGACTGTCGCATCCTGCAGTCTGACCTGCTTTCTTTTTCTAAATGGTGCACAGATAATAACCTCACCTTGAATGCTGCTAAGACCAAAGTCATGACTTTCACCCGCAAAACAGCAAGCATCTCTTTTTCTTATTCAGTAGATTCTGTACCATTGTGTAAGGTCCGTGAGATCAATGATCTTGGTGTACTTTTTGATACAACCTTACACTTTTCAGCACACACTAAACGCGTCGCAATGCGTGGCATGCGCACTCTTGGCTCTGTTTGCAGACTGTCGAGAGAATTCAATTCTCCTACACCGTTCCGCAAGTTGTACACAACAATCTGTCTTCCTCAACTTGAATACGCGTCGGTCGTCTGGAATGGCATTTCTAGATCCAACAGTGACATTATAGATCGGGTCCAGAAAAAGTTTCTAAGCATATATCATCACCGCTTTGTAAACACGGACTCTGGGCCCTGCTCTAGCACTGTTGGATTATTGCCATTGCCCTTACTTCGCTGCCGACGTAATCGTGCTGACCTGCTTTTCCTTTTCAAACTCCTTCACGGTATCCTCATGTGCCCCGAACTCCTCAGTTGTATCACATTTCGTATTCCGCGCAAAATCACCAGAGAACACAGACCTTTCCATGTTGCTGCCTGTCACCACCAACACTCAACCGTCCATAGAATACAGAGTCTCTATAACGCCCACTTTCATGACCTTGATATTTTTCACAACTCTCTGTCTTTGTTCTGCTCTCAGCTTTCCGTTGTTGTGTCTTAGTTTCACCATATTGTTCAACTTCCCTTCTCCATTTTATTATGTATGCATTTTGCGCCTTCGGTTACATGTATGTACACTTTTCTTTTCAAGATTGATATTTTTTATTCATTGTTTTTTTTTTCACTGATACTCCCCTGCTGTATTTCTTTTTCTATGTATACGTGCGCCAGCACCCAGACCTCACGGTTGTTCGTGGGCACGATAAATAAATGATTGATTGATTATTATTATTATTATTATTATTATTATTATTATTATTATTATTATTATTATTATTATTATTATTATTATTATTATTATTATTATTATTATTATTATTATTATTATTATTATTATTATTATTATTATTATTATAAGGCCATTTATTGACAAAGGCACGACCACAGATCCCTGATTGGGGAAGCGAATGCAATAAGGGGTAAACAGGCTAAACACACCTGATGGCGTGTGCCAGGCCGCTTGCTTTTGTTATCTACAGTTCTCGTTATCTACAGAACTCATTACCTACAGTTCGGTTCAGCGATGGGACTTTTATTTGGCAATTAAGTTTAACGACGAGAGGGAAAACACTGTAGGCTAGTGGGAAGTGCAGATATTTTTTATTACTTGTAGCTATTCTTTTATTGCCTGGGCGCTTTTATTTTTTGTAAGCTCGGATTGCTGTTACGTAGATAGACCACGCATGGTAGCAGCGTCCGAGAAGCCCAGTTTCAAGATATCAAGCCACAGTAAGAAAGAAGGGCCATGAACACACTTGTGGCAATAATATTTGTACATGTCCTTTAATAACATCCCAAAGGGATGCGTTATGACGAAAGCAGTTTTATGCAACAGCGTTTTAAATTGTTCCGTCGAAACTGCCCGCAGCAACTCCAGGGCCATGGCTGCACTCGACTTTCTGTGAAAAAAAAAAGGAAGTACAAAATACAATAAAAGCAAACTAAATAATAAATATAAGTATGCAAGATAAAACCATACAATTCGAAAAAAAAGAAAGAAAGAATAAATGGTTCGTAAATGAAACGATAAACAAGTAATCTGATCGTTTATTGTAATATTTTCTTGCGTTCTTTTTACCCGTATGGTTCCTTGCCGTTGTTGTATGTTGTACGTCTTACCGGGGTTGCTCTGAACATGCTTTCCTTTGTTCAATTTTCGCCTAATAATAGGTGCTTTTAATGTTTGCCATTTGTATTTCTTCGTGCTATTTAACCTAGGAACCCTAGCTCATTAAGGTATTCTGTAAGAAATTCTTGTATAAATAAATAAATAAATAAATAAATAAATAAATGAATAAATAAATAAATAAATAAATAAATAAACAGCAACAACCAAATCGGAAAGTCAGCTAAATAGCTCAGAATTGTAACAGTAAACAGCAAAAGTAATCGGAATGCGCAAAATGTACATTCTAGAATCTAATTCTAATGGATCGTCAGTGTTGAGAAAACATAGGACTGTCCACACTTAGTCTGGTTTCCGGCTCATCAGGACCACTCGGTCAGCCCCAATGGCTGCAATCCTAACGAGCAAGCTCACTCTGCTGTGCGAGATCTCACATGCCGCGCATCAGATCGGGAACTGCTCCAGGATGAGTGCGGCTCCTACAAAGACCCGCTTAGTACTTTTCACGAGATCACCGCACAATATAGGGACGGCAGGAGGTTCCCCCCCAGAAGCTGAACCGAGCTCAGGCAGTCACATTAAGAATGATTCAAACTAAATCTTATCCCAAACCTTTTGTGCTTAACAAAATTGACCAGGAGTTTCCCGCGGAATGTAAAAATTGTGGACGCACTCTGTGTCTATTTGATTTGCTGTGCCCCAACCAAGGGCTTCGGACCTCAACATTGAGGAGGACTGGAGGCGACGCATATCCAGCGAAGTCCTCCAAGATCAACTCCTGGCCGTCCGGAGAGCTCACGACATCGGGAAAGCTGTTGGCCTACCGGTGCCTACGTGGGCGGAGCCACCGACTTAGCCTGGGGGATTTTGCCCTTGGGCCCTAATTTCTCTGGACCAAAATAAAGTTCTTGCCATGCCATGCCATGTCCTTGAATGAGGCGTGCGTTTGTCCCTGCCAATACTGTTAACATTAATGAGTCCTAAGGCAAAAAGATTGAATGACGTAGATTGCATCCCCTATAGCTGCTGTGCCGTGCTAACCAGTTAGCATTGGTTTAAATCTACGTAATCAAAACCCCCATCTTTCATCAGGTGTAATGATTACACTTTTTGCTGTTTGTAAAAGAGAGAACTGGAATAGCAAAAGTATTCTCTCTCATAAGCTTTTTTACATCAATAAATGTAAAAGGGGACAGGATATGTATTGCAGATAAGAATAGAAAAGAGCCTTATACGAGTACATTTAGTGTCTCCTTCTGGAAAAACAAACTTGTTGTATGACGACGTTGCATGCCTAGAAATTGTGGACATTTCCCCTCCGGCAATCTGTTGAACTTCGCCGCAATACACTAGCATAATTTATTGGGCAGCATTAAAAAAATTTGCGTAGCTTGCACTAGTGGCGCAAGGCTAAAGAAACCGCGGAGCTGATCGGCATCTAAATGGTCCTGGCCTTACGGGTTAGGCTTTTCCGGAATTTATTGATTATTGATTGATAATCGATTAGTTTATGATTGGCTATCAATTGGCTATCGCAGGGTATTGGCCACGTACTTGGGCTAGGCTAAGCCCTACCAAGTCATCCCCAGCATTTTATACGGAATTTATTTATTATTGATCAATTATTAATTAGGCATTGATTGGTTATCTGTTGGATATCGCAAGGTATTGGCCACGTACTTGGGCTAGGCTAAGCCCTAACAAGTCATCCCCAGCATTTTTTTACAGAATTTATTGATTATTGATCGATTATCAATTAGCTATTGATTGGCTATCTCAAAGTGAAGCGAGGCGCAGCTGTGCGCAGTGACGTCATCGCTGGGCGCGTTTTGCGAACGCTACGCGGGGAAACGAAAAGCTTAAACAGCTCCGCTGTTAATATATATATATATATATATACACATATATATATATATATATATATATATATATATATATATATATATATATATATATATTTCGTAAGGCTAGCCGTTCAGTAAGTTTCAAATTGTCACTTCGATAGAGTGCTTATTTGTAATATCATACGCATTGACGCTACATAGTCATGTTCCTCTATGACTTACTCGGCAATTAGTACTACGTTATCGCAGTGTTCTAACGCAGCGCTAAGTGCCGGCTAAGTGCCGTACATGCGTATGGTATGCGAATGAAGCACCCTCTGGACGTTGCTAACAAAAACATGTTGAAGCTCGGCAGAAGTCTGGAAATATATATATATATATATATATATATATATATATATATATATATATATTCGCTGCTGGTGTAAATTTTCGGCAGTGGCGTAATCGTGTTGCTGGCGAAAATTTACACCAGTAGCGAAGTAGAAAAATGTTGTCGCAGTTTCACCTGAAAGGCGAAGCATCAATTGCGATAGCAAATTTGTAGAGAGCTATACGGAGTAATGATAGTAGCTTTATCAGCTGTATAAACATGGACATGCAGCAGCACCGGCAACACGCACAACTGTTGTCGACGCCGTCGGCGTTTTACCCACGTTCGCACAAAATGCGTGCGGCGTTGGTGACTGTTGCCGGAGCCTCTGATATAAATAGGTACTTGGTGCCGCAGCTAAACGTCCCCTCCCTTCCCTCCCCCTCCCCCCCCCCCCGCCCACGGCCTTTCGTGCGTCAGAAGAAGGTGCGTTTGCTCTACATATATGGTGATTGTAAAGGAGGAAAGAGACGCCTACTTCTGCAGCCCTTAAGGGAGCACGGCACAGAACGCGCGTTTGTTCTCCGCCGTGCGTTCACTCCCCGTGAAAGCGCGCGTCCCTCGCGCCCTTTCACTCGCACATACAGCGTTCGGCGGCGCGCGGCAACGATTTCATCTCCATTGACGTCATACGGAACCTCACGGCGACGGCGACGCCGACGGCAGAAATCTGCTTTGGAGTGTCCATATAATTGCTATCGCAATAATAGGCTTGGTTACTGCAATATTAGCTGTTTTTGTCAGTTTGAGCTCTGCGCCACCAGGTGGCAGCACCATACAGGCCGCTCACTTTTACGGTTCCGCTAACACGCCCCAACGCCCGGACCGCCCGCGTTTACCCGATTACCGGACAAGCTAAACCTCTCTAATGAGGGTGCCATTCGAATCAACCGAAACTACGACATAGTGATCAGAGCGCCCGTATACTGGGCGGCGTCAACGAAATATGCAAGATTCGGGGTGGCCGCCGCCACATTTAATAGGGAATGAGCCCGGGCTACCCGGCGCCCTACATTGTATTGAGGGTGGACGTTACGTGGCAGGGGATCTACCTTGAACGTATCTCGGACCATGGGTAATAGGGTCGCGTTGCGCTCCGTGATTTACTGGTTACCGAATTCAACGGGTTCTAGGATGCGTCTCCCCGCTCGCGATGATGAGAGTCGTATTATTTGGGCCACTCGTTGGGCCTCGATCACCTCTGACAGGGTGTTGTGCATGCCTAGTTGCATGAGACGCTCGGTGCTGATAGTGAGTGGTAAAGCCAGCACGCGCTTGATGCTTTTGCGCATGAGGGCGTCGATTTTGGCCTCTTCCCGTTGAGACCAGCGCTACGCGGAAGCTACATAGTTAACGTGGCTCATAAGAAACGCGTGGTAGAGTCTGAGGAGATTGCTGTCACTTAACCCCCCCCCCCCCCCCCCCGGCGGTTCGAGACCCTGAGGATAAGCCTAAGCATGTTCTCCGTCTTGGTGGTGATGCGGGCTATAGTCTGTGAGTTGCCCCCGAGCGATTCCAGCAAGAGTCTGAGTAACCGGATGGTATCCATTCTGGGGATTTGTTCTCCGTCCCTCGTATCGAGGGCTATGGAAACTTGATCTAAGGGTGTGGAGCACCTAACCACCCGTCCGGTGGGCCTATACAATAGAAGTTCGGACTTGGTTGGTGACAGACTCAGGCCCGTGTCTAGTAGGAAGTGTTCTGTGATGTCGAGCGCCTCTTGGAGCGCACTCTCAACTGCAGCGTCAGACCCTCCGATGCACCACACGGTAATATCATCCGCATAGAGGGCGTGACCCGTTCCTCTTACTGTGGCCAGTCTTTCCGAGAAGTCCTTCATGGCGATGTTAATTAAACAGTAGGGGAGAGATGACCGCCCCTTGTGGAGTGCCTCTCGCTCCCAATTTAAATTCCTTAGATTTGACCTGCCTTATTTTGATCGTGGCCTTGCGATCCCTGAGGAAGGAGCTAACATACGCATGGAATCGTGACCCCAGGCCCAGGTCCAGGTCCGAGATCGCGTCTATCACGAACCGGTGCGAGATGTTATCAAAAGCCTTGGACAAGTGTAGCGCCAGGATGCCTCTAGTGTCTCTAGTGTCATCATCAATGATTTGCCTCTTTATAAGTAGCATTACGTCCTTTGTGGAGAGTGCCGGCTGAAAGCCGACCATGTTGTGAGGGAATAACTCATTAGTTTCATGTGCTTAGATATACGGTTGCAATGTGAATGGCATGTTCGGCCACCTTGTCCACGCAGGACGTGAGCGAGATGGGCCGCATGTTCTCCGGCGCAAGAGGTTTGCCTGGTTTATGGATGAGCACCACTGAGGCTGTCTTCCAGGAGTCGGGGACGAGGCCCGTTTCCCAGATTTTATTTACTAGTTCGGTGAGCAAAGCTACTGAATGTCCGTCCAAGTTTCGGAGGAGCTTATTGGAGATTCCATCCGGGCCCGATGCAGAGCAACCGCTGAGCGTTTGGAGCACCTCCCTGATTTCGGATTCTGTGAAGTAGGCGTCGAGCTCCCCCACCTCGGTAACGACGATCCCCGTCACCGGAGGGGCCCAGCGGGAGATACTTTTCGGCCAACTCTTGCAGGAGGACGTCTTCAAGTGCACCCGCCACCTTTTTATTGTGAACTATGTGATCAATGGCTAGTCTTTGATTGCTTTTGCTTTGCGAATCTTCGAGTAAATGTTTGAGGAGGTTCCATTTTCCCCCCGCTCTCATCTGCCCATCAACCGAGGAACACACTTCGTTCCATTGTTGTTCGGACAGTTCGATGGAATGAGTTTCGATTGCACTATTGAGCTCCGCAATTTTCTTGCGAAGTCGGCGGGGGAGTCTGTGCGTTCTCCAGCGGGGCAGGATGGAGTTTTTTGCTTCTAGGAGGTGCGCAAGGCGCGCGTCCATCCGATCAACTTTTAGGTCGGTCTTAACCACCTTGGTCGCAGCTTGTACGTCCTTCTGTAGTCTTGTGAACAGACTATCGAGGTTATCGTAGTCTGGTACGCCTGCCGCAATTTCCGGAAGGCATACCAGTCCGTCACTTTAAGTTCCGTGGTAGGGGCTGTGTTAATTGTTAGGGTAATCTCCACAATGAAGTGGTCGCTACCCAGATTCTCTTACAAATTTTGACATCCTGCTCCAGGGCGTTCTTGAAGAACGCCAGGTCCGGAGTGGTGTGTCGGACTACCGACGTGCCGATTCGCGTCGGTTATTTAGGATCCGTAATCAATTCCAGTGAGCAGTCAGAAGCTGCCTGTACAAGGAGATTTCCCTTGGTGGAGTTGCGTGGCTATCCTCATGCATCGTGGGGTGCATTGAAGTCACCCGCTATCACTATGGGGGCCCCCTTGGTCAGGGCCACCGCCTTTGTCATGATCGTGGCGAATGCCGGCCGCTGATCCGACGGCGAGCTGTATATGTTTAAAAGGAAGAAACTACTCTTAAGCCAATTGTTAGGGATAATTTCGACCATAATGATCTCCACCCTGGTTTTGCCAAGTGGTAATTTGTGTACTTGGAAGGAGCACTTCCCTGTGACCAAGGTTGCTAAGCCCCACTTTCCCTCCTCCCGTATCGATACGACCCGGTATTCCGGGAAAGTAGGCGTGTCATCGAGAGTTTCTTGTAAAAGAATCACGTGCGGTTTGACACGCCTGTGCAGAAACGAATTGCTGCAGCGGAGCTTTGCGCCGTTGGTAACTAGCGCAGTTCCACTGCCACACAACCAGCTTATTGGAATTGACCGCCATGGTGACTGCCTTGGATTGGCCATTCCACCGTATTGTTGACGGGGGAGGCGCTTGCGGGTAAAGGTGCCCGACTGGGCTCTCTCGAAGGCCGCCTAGCCGTAGCTAACGCGGCCTGTCCACTTTCCAGGGACGCCATCATTTTAAGGAGGGCAGTCACGCAGTGAGCTGCTGGATTGCCCGCTGCATGCTTTCTAAGCCTTTGTTATTCGACTCGGTTTCCATAGAGTCAGCGTCCCCCTCTGGGGCCGTGGCCCTACGTACGTTTACTCGGGCGTGCCTGTGGCTCCCCTGATGGGGGCACCTCGTGCTTCTCGGCTTGCGAAGGGTAAGAATTACGGAGCGACTCAAAGTTGGCCCTCATCTGCTGCATTTCTGCTTTGAGTCTGGCGTTCTCTTGCATGAGTTGAGCAACTTTGGGATCTACTTTATGCTCCGGCAATGCTACCTGCGTTACCTTTGGAGCCGGCGTCCTCTGCTTCAGCTTGACACGATCGGCTCAGGTGGGCGTTTCCTGGATCCGCACCCGGGAGGTAGAGCGCCCTCGGGAACGAGAGCGCCCTCTGGAGAGGCTGCGTTGTCGACCAGTTGGCGTGACGGAGCGCTCCCTCCTGGGGGCTCCCGCCGCGCTGGAGTCACGTGGCCGGTTCTGCTTGGCCAGCTGTTGCCGCTGGGGCTTGTTCTTAGCGCGCTTGCGGCGCCGCCGGCGTCTTCGTACGACGTATGGGACTTGAAAGCGCTGCTTACACGTTTTGTCCGCAGTTAGATGCGGGCCCACGCAGAGGGCGCACTCCGGCGAACACTGGTGGTCATCGGGTGGGGAGGCTAGTCCACAGCCTCGGCAATCCTTATTGGTGGGGTTGGGGAAGACGTCCGCACGATGTCCCAAACCGCCACACGCGTGGCACACTTCGGTTTGGCGTTTGCAGAGCGTGCAGCGCAGAAGGCTGACGTCGCACATCACATAGTTAGGCACTTTCATGCCGTCGAAGAGGACGACCACTGTTGTGGTGTTCTTGATGCGTTTGATTTCCAGAGCCTTCGGGTTACGGTGGTTGACGATCACGCGCTGGAGTTGGGTCTCGCTGAAGTCTGCGTCGACCCCTCGTATGACCCATTTGCAAGTGTTGTCTGGGGCCGCGATGTATGCGGCCACCTTGTATAGTCCTTCGTTTATGCGGATTTGCTGGATCCCTGCACAAGCGGAGGCATTCTTCTTCTCCGGGGTGGAGCCGACGAGAACGTTTCTCGTGAAATTAGGGCAAACTATGTCACCTTCTGTTTCTGTGGGGGCTAATGTAGCCGCCATGGTCAAGGCTTGAGCCAGCCTGATTTGGCTTATTTTCTTGACGTTCAGCCCGTCCATTGGGCGGACAATAATTATTATGTGCTCCCTCGGTAGTCTAGGGAGCTTCAACCAGGCTGCGAGGGGTTGCAGCACGCCTTGCGGGACAGCCGTGCGGCAGCCGCCCTTCAAGCCCACCTAGGATTTCTTGCTCGTTGAAACGGGTGTTTCTTGCCGAGCTGTCTTATTCTTGTCCAACGCTGTCGTACAGCCTGGGCTGTTGGCTTCTTCGGAGGAGATGTCCTGTCCTACAACCATTTCTACTTCGGGCATAATGCCCTTCTTCGTCGGGTTAGGCCTAAGCCTACCCGCGCCTAGCTTCGCAGCGGCGTGATCGACACAAAAAGTTCCACAATTTCCGCACAAGGGCCACTCACCGAAGGAAGTCCTCAGAAGAAACCCTGACGAATGGTGTGCATGTCAGCGATAGGTGACCCCAAAAACAAACCGAAAACATTAACGAAAGCGGGAGCCGATCTTTCCACGTTGTTGTTGTTGTTGACCTGAGTGGTTGTGGCGCATAGCCACAGTGGGGGATTGTCCATGAATCGGGTGGTTATATTCGGTGCATAAAAACAAGGGAATTAACGATTAGAATACAGGAGTTTATAAAGGAAGATTTATGAGAGGAGAGGAAAAAAACTATATAATAGGTTAAAAAAGAAATAAATGAATAAAAGAAAGCCATGGTGGGAAGGGTGACAATAAGTTTAGCATGGTAATTGATTTGACTCAATGAGAGAATTTTCCGCACTAGTCGGCGCTTTCTTCTTCTTAGAGTGAGAGAAAAAGTGCGTAGTAACCGGAAATATAAAACAAAATGCAAAGCGGGCTACTTGTAGTTTAAGAAATGACGATAGAAATAATATATATATATATATATATATATATATATATATATATATATATATATAGCATGAATGGTTGAAGAAAATGTAGCTGCTTTAAAATATATACAACTCAAAGTGTATTAGATAACGTTATAGTATGTGCCTTACGGAAGTGATTGGCGTTAGTGATACTGACAAATATATTCAGCAGGTGATTCCATTCCTGACACATTCTTGGAAGAAAATAATGACCCTATGTAGACGTTTCATGGAGTGGGATGTTCACTTTATGACCATAGCCTGACCCTGCAGATGTAAAAAGAAGCCGGTTCGACATAGCCTGACGGGTGTAGGATTTAAATGGTAAATCTTATGGAACAAAGGCGAACGATTGCTCTGCGTTTCCGAGGGGAGATATGTCGACGGCAACTATCATGTCAGGTACGCTTATTCTGCACTGATAATTGTTAATAATGAAATGAACGGAACGATCTTGCAGATCTTCCAAGGCGTTAATATTATTTGATGAGCGTTCTATAATAATGACCGATATTCTGGGTTAGGTCGAGTATAGGTGGTACATAGTCGTTTTTTTATTGTTTCAGAGGAGTAGGTGCGAGCGGAAAAAATCCGCTCTAGCTGCTCCAGCGTACTGTCGGCTTTGGACGTAATGTGATCGACATTTCGTTTCTATGAGAGAATATTTGTGATGTTCACTTCCAGGTACTTATAATTCAATGCTGATTCAAGTGATATTTTGTTAAGGTGGTAATAAGGACCAAATATGTGACTGCGTGAGAATCTCAAGAATTTACATTTCGAGCTAGTTGGGATTCATTTGCCAGTGGGAGCACCAGACAGTGAAGTTATCTAGATCGGACTGTAGTGAAACTACATAAGAATCACTAGCTACCTTCTGGTAGATTGCGCAATCGTCTGCAAATATATAGAGTTGTTGATTTGATTACGCAGATCGCTAATAAAAATGAGAAAAAGGAAGGAGCCTCGAGGCATAGCCGATTCTACTGTTACGTTAGGGAAGTGCGTATTAAAACTGTCTTTGTTATACTGTCATTCATTCTTGGTGCAAGGGGGAAGGGGTACTTATAGTTTCAAGGCAGTATGTTAGAAATATTGCTCAATCCCATGGTGCAGTTAATGTCACGATTTGGAAGAAATTTGCCAAGATTAGTGCTCATAGAATAGCTCCCATTAATATAATGTGCTCAATAGTGGGAATTTGGACGCTTCTACCTTGTCAAAATCATGACCGATATGTGTATAGAACAAATGCAGCGGTTATCAGCGTCGTCATTAGCTTTATGTCTGAGAAGTGCCCTCACTAATTGTCCCTATTTAAGCGTACAACGCAGGGACAGACTTTTCGTTTCCCAACGTATGCATAAAATATTGCCACGCGCCGCTATATACGGCCAGAGGTAGAGGGGGGGGGGGGGGGGTTCTAGTTTACATATAAAAAGAGGACACCCGCATTAATTTGCGGCCATTAAAATGCCGGCTTTTAAAAGAATAAGTTCATTGCAAACCTAGAATGAAAATGACTAGAGAACATTTTCAGTGGACTTGTCTGTCAAGTTTATCCTTCTGTCAAATGTTGGAGCGTAAAAGCAAGAATAATAATAAAAAAGGTTTTCGGAATACTCTCTGTTACTCCTAAATCAGTTTGGAAAGGAAGAGTATTTTCTTTCATTTGAAATTTTCTGTTTTTCTCCTCCTACACATGTCGGCTGGATCAGCCTATTAATAGGTAGTAGTCGGAATAAGAAGCTACAGTCATTTTTAGATACTGGTATGGAATACTCAAACTGCGATAAACATTGTTACGCAATATACGTGAGAAACGCACTTTGCAATTGCCTAAATAATTTATTATTGATAACTCATTCTACATATTAGCTTGTAATCTTCTTGCGAATATTACTTGTTTCCACAAATGATATTCGAAGATTTCCTTATGTTCTAGTTTTTTTTTTTACTTTCTTCCAGCACAATGTTGCGTTTCTGTGTGTATTTAGCTTTGATGATGTCTTTCTTTGTGTGCAATGTGGCATCGAAAAACCGTGCGATACCTCTGGTGGACTTCCTTTCTTTTCTCGTTGAAAGTTAGTGTCAGTGGAGCGTCTGGGTGACTGCTTCTTAACACTAGAAGAAAGAGTGTCCAGAATATGCGGAATGTGCCATATTTCTTCTTTCTTTTTTTTTTAGGGGGGGGGGGGGGGGGAGGGGTGTTTTTGAAAGTTGGAGATGGCTGGCAGACGTGCGATAGGTAACTGCTATAATGTTGTTGATACGTGAAACACTTTGACAGTGAAAAGAAGCTGGCGAGATAATGTGGTCCTTGGGAACGTTTACAATACAACAACCAACTTTTCATGGGTGGAGAAAGTTTTACGGCGGAGGCTTCGGGCTGGGGTGGCCTTGAAACCTGCTGTCACCTCCGCCTGGGGATCTGCAAGTCAGAACCCTATTACGTGTCGTGAGTGCTCGGCATCTGTGTCTACAGCGGCCAGTCGTAATCTCTTGTGGTTGTGTCGTGGTACTAAGGACATTAGGCACAAGATGCTGAGGGAGGCCAAACTAAAGCCGAATGTCCCGGAGGACTTTACCCACTGGATAATAATGGGCAACAAGTTTGCGAATTCATTACTGCAGTACCGGCATCAAACAGGGTTGCATGAATTCATTTGATGCATTTTGTCATATTTTTTACGTATGCTTTGCGGCCAATCCACCAATGAATAAAAATAAAAACAAACAAACAAACAGAGAGAGAGAGACAAAAGAAAGTGGAAGGGCAGGTAGTTTAACCAGATGGGAAGATCAGGTTTGCTACCCTACCCTGGGGAGAGAGGGGAGGGGGAGGTAAAGTGACAGCAAAGTATATAGATGAAGTAAGTAAGGAGCATAGACACAATGACAATCGGTCACATGTGGCACAGCACAGTAGCACTTGAAGCACTATAAACATCTGTCCAGGCTACAGACGCTTGTCCATGTCTGTTGCCCTTAAAAACTCCGTTGCGATGGCTGCTGATGTAGGCATTCTAAAATAAGTTCCCTTGTTAGAGGTCTTTGGTCGAAACGCGGTATCGCGTGTACGCGCGATTGTCTCTGTAAATTGTAGCGAGGACAGTCACAGAGAAGGTGCTGAAGAGTCTCCTCGCTACCACAGTCATTACACAAGGCGTCGTCGGCCCATCCGATTCCGTATGCAAAAGACTTAGTAAAGGCCACTCCTAACCATATTCGAAAAAGTAGGGTAGCTTCTCGACGGCAGAGTCCAGCTGGGATGCAAAGGCGTAGAGAGGACTCCAAGTTGTGCAGCCAGTTGCTTTGAAACCTTCCTGCGTTCCACAGGGAGAACGTGGTATCACGGGTGAGCATTCGAAGTTTTCGACTGGCATCTGTCCTTGATAACGGTATTGGTTCCTCTTCGTTGCCTTGAAGAGCCGACCAAGCAGCGTTATCGGCGTGTTCGGTTCCTATGACGCCGCAGTGACTTGGAAGCCACTGAAATGTCACGTGGTGTCCTTTCTCAGTCAAGGTATAGATTAGTTGTCTAATTTCGAATACCAGTTATTCGTGTGGTCCCCGTCACAGGGCTGATAGCAAAGACTGCAGTGCTGCTTTCGAGTCACTGAATATTGACCATCTTCGAGGTTGTTCTTGGCTAACGAGATGAAGTGCAGTGCGAAGGCCTGAGTTCCGCAGCCGTCCATGTTGTTGGGTGACACGTCTTGAAACTGATGGTGGTGGCTTTCGCTGGGAAAACCACGGCTCCAGAGGAACATTGAAGACTTGCCGATCCATCAATATAAATATGTACGTGGTCGGCGTACCTTTCGTGCAAAAGGAGCAGAGTGAGCTGTTTAAGAGCAGGTGATGACAGCTCAGATTTCTTTCTGATTCATGGTACGGTGAGGTGCACTGCAGGTCGATCCAAACACCATGAAGGAATTTATGGCTTAGTTGCGGGGGAGAATCCCGATGGAAGGCGAGTGTAGTAATCCGAAATCGTAGTGCAAAATGATGTCTGCCGCCTTTTTGACGGTAGTGGTGCCAGATGATGGGAATGGGCCCGGGAAAAGTGCCGAATTTGCACTCTCAACACTTCCACCGCAATGTGCATTTGTTTGGGTTGGTCCTGGGCGATTGTAATTGTCGCCACTTTCGATGTGCATTTCGGCAAACCGAGACAAACCCTTAGAGCCCGAGCTTGGATAGCCTGTAGAGCACGAAGGTTTGTATGCAAGTGTTGGTTAGTACAGGCAAACCGTATCTTAAGAAGCCGAGAAAAAGAGCCCTGTACAATTACAACATTGCGTGTAATTCCCCAAGTCCCCTAAATTCTCCAAGTCTTTCCGCCCAGAAACAAACAAACAAATAAATAAGCAAGCAAGCAAATAAATAAAGATATAAATAAATGAACAAACAAATAAATAAATTTATTAAATATATTATTACACAAAAATATTTTTTACCGGGTGCCTTCTGCGCCACCTAGTGTAAGCCCCACCGACTTATAAATGCTCTGATATACTTCTTCCAATGCGTGCACGGCTTCCTTTAGGAATTTTTAAAGATAACCTGCAACATATCCATTGTGCCTGGTCGGCTCACAATCAAAATTCAATAAATTTGACATATTTTCCTCCGCAATACCAGATAATCACGAATTCATAGCCACGTTCGCATTGAAACCACGGAACGCAATCCTTTGTGTGTGGCAAGTAGCTGAGCAGCATAGATGCAGAAAATCAACTTTCATCCTCGGCGTCTAACGCTTAGTTTAAGCCTTGCTGTCTAGCCTCCGTCTGTCCCTGCCCTAGGTCATCTTCTTCCTACAGACACCTTGCATCGGCGAAAGGAACTCGTGAAGTCCTTTCTAACGCCTACTTGGCAGCGCGGACGGTTTGGCGCTCTGACAGGTACAGCCGACAGCTCGTGGGAGTTTCCAATCATTGATTCAGACGAGCTACAAGCAGCGTAGCTAGGTTTACGAATAATCCGGGAAAAATTAGGAGTGAATCTTCATTATGAAGTAAGAGAGTGCGTTCTTTACATTTAACAGAGATTCTTGCTTCGTTATAACGAGGTATTAAGTGCGCAGCTTTTTCAGAGAATATCGACGACAATTACTTCATTGTAGCGATTAGTTCGTTATATGCCCGTTCTGTATTATGAGGTTTGACTGCATTTACTCTTTTGTTGAACAGCTCTGTTCACACGTCTGTTTCACACGTCTGTTTCATTAAACTGCTATAAAAGCTAGACGAAGAAACAAAACGAAACCAACACAAACAATTTTCGCCACAAGTGGGCTGTCAGTGGCACATGGCTCTGTCGTCCATTGCAAAAAAATCTGCTTTATGTGCGATCCTCATAGTACCATGTGATGGCACAATCCTTCCGTGTGCTGCGTGAGCTTACGTGCGCGTACGCTTACGTGTGCTTACGCTTACGGACCGGAAGCGTCTTGCGCGGGGCACGTGCTAGCGTCCCGCGGGGAAAAAAAAACGAAAAGCAAACAAAAGAACCCGGCGAAACGTGGTGGTGCACGTGCTGGAACTGGGGGGAAATAAAAGACACGTAATTGAGTAGGCATGATATATGGTAATTTCTGACACATTTTAATCTCTTAAACATTTTCATAGTACGTTGCTCTTTTAATATTGAATGGAAAATGGTTTTGCAATAACGATTAGGTATAAGCTTCACTTAAATTTGACTCTTCCGGTGGTCCTTTGTTTTGGTGGCACCGAACTGGGTTTTTGCAGCAGGAATTTTTGGGATGCATTGTCCAGTATTCTGTTGAAGACCAAAGGAATTCCATAGTAATATTTTCTTTTTTTGTAATTCACGTGTTTATATTCGGTACTATGTAGATACTATAGATTTCATGTCTATATCAGTTAACTTTTAATTCCCAATTTCCAGATAGCAAGTTTGATTTAACTTGGGTTCCTCAAAACTACTGTTATATTTATGAACTCTTCCACCACCAAATTCATGCTCGATCTTCCGGAGTGGAGGCGCTAGATCACTAAGGACCAACATTTTACCCTTATTTTATGGCGTTGGCGGTTACCTCCCTTCAGTGCATCACTTGTTGAAGGTGATCTCACCTCCTTGTACGTCACGAAGGTAAAATATATCTATTTGTGCAGTAGCGTTCTGGTGAATCCCCATTGTTGTTGTTTTTTAAATAAAAAACAGGCCCGGGTGCGAGCACTCGGGACAAAAGAAGGCTGATTATCCTGCCAGAAAGAACTTCATAATTAACAAGAAGGTTAAAGCAACGCTTCGCAGACACATGTCTATCTGATCAAACGATAAATCAAAGATAGCAATGTTGTATAAGCGAGTTCTCACACCCTTGGCAGAAAGTATACCGTATGTCCCAGCTAATGTTAGCCAACCTGTCTGAATAAAAAAAAACACTAAAGTAACACAGCGCAAGATAAATTATAAGACCTACGTTTCTGGGTAGCCAGAGGTCTGACCAAGGAAAATTATAAGTCATAGAATTGTTTCTTGCTCCGTATTGCTAAAATATTATTTTTCTTTTAACAGCTTGGCTATTGTTAACGGGGACACCCTATATACCAAGTGTTTCGGCGAAGACTTCAAGCAATATTTAATCATCGCCTGTGGCAGATAGCACAGTTTTAGTCCTTGAGCTGGTTACTCAAAAAGGCGCGCATTATTCGTGTGGTAAATCAAAATGCATAACTGAATAATCAGCGACAATTCACTAATTAAGGTGCAGCACATATTTCGGTTTACAAATGGTAGCCGGTAAGACTGCAAGGCCTATCCACCTGAAAATAATTCTGTGGATGACACTATTCCGAAGATCATCATCATCATCATAATCATCATCATCATCAGCCTATATTTTATGTCCACTGTAGGACGAAGGCCTAGCTCTCCCTGCGATCTCCAATTACCCCTGTCTTGCGCTAGCGTATTCCAACTTGCATCTGCAAATTTCCTAACTTCATCATCCCATCTGGTTTTCTGCCGACCTCGACTGTGCTTCCCTTCTCTTGGTATCCATTCTGTAACCCTAATGGTCCACCGGTTATCCATCCTACGCATTACATGGCCTGCTCAGCTCCATTTCTTCCGCTTAATGTCAACTAGAATATCGGCTATCCCCGTTTGTTCTCTGATCCACACCGCTCTCTTCCTGTCTCTTAACGTTAGTCTCAAGATTTTTCGTTCCATCGCTCTTTGTGCGGTCCTTAACTTGTTCTCAAGCTTCTTTGTTAACCTCCAAGTTTCTGCCCCATATGTTAGCACCGGTAGAATGCAATAATTGTACACTTTTCTTTTCAACGAGAGTGGTAAGCTCCCAGTCAGGATTTGGCAATGCCTGCCGTAAGCATGATATGCACCATCAAACTTGCCGTAATAATGCCCTGTGCTTTTTCTTTCCAAAATGCTTTTTCATTCACTGAAGCACAAAAGTAACTGAACCACCAATGTATTTCTTCGCAAACTTCAGCAATTAGTGCTTTGGAAGTGGTGTGATCCTGAGAATTATTTTCAACTGGATGTGCCCCGTAGTCTCAGCCGTCACAATTTGTAAACTTCAATTTGCGCCATAGAGTAATAAGCTAAAAACATAAGTAGAGATTTTTTGTTAATTAGGCGATTATGCAATTCGATTTCTGGAGCAAGTAATGTCCGCGTCTTCGAGTAGACCAGCACAAACACTAGGACTGTGCTATATACCGCAAGCAATCTTTAAGAAAATTTATGCAGGAACTTCACTGAAATTGTCTAATTATGAATACGCATTGTGCCACTTGCTCATCTCCTCACAGCCCGGTGTCGTTACCAATCTTATCAAACTTTGTCCGACCAGTATAAACCTTTTACGGTCAATTCGCAGGAGCAAGTTGGAATCAGCTAGCGCAAGACATGGGTAATTGGCGATCGCAGGGAGAGGCCTTCGTCCTACAGTGGACATAAATATAGGCTGTTGATGATGATGATGACAAAGCCTTATGAACCCTTATTGGTTATCAATCTTATTGGACGCGATTCGACCCTTACCAACCCTTATCGGTCGTTATCAACCTTATCGCCATTGATCTGCTTCTTATAAACCCTTATCTGTCTTTATCAACCTTATCCGACATGATCCGACCCTTGTCAACCCTTATAGGTCCTTATCGACCTTACCATATTTGCTCCGACCATTTAAGCCATTATCGCTCTTTATCACCTTATTCATCCGCGTCGAACTCCTATCAGCCGTGATGAGACCCATATAAACGCTCATCACTCCTTATAATCCTTATCAACTCACTGACTGCTTATCGCTCTCCGTTGCGCGACTCGAAGCGCATGAGCGCTCAGAGATTGGCAGCATTTCGGTCAGTGAAGGAACGCCCCAACGGAAGCGCATTCCGCGACCGCCGAAACGCATCGGAGATGTGGCGTGTTTGGCATTAAATTTTCGCAAAATCGGAATTTTACTCATGTCTACAATGCTCCAAGTCGGCTCTACCTGTGGTCCTAGAGATGGCTTTTATTCCAGCATCACCAAATCTCTCAACAAAACCTACATAGGAAGTTTTCCTTTTACATTTTGTACCGCCGGCACAGCGCATTCATATGGTTCAGATATATTCGCCTTCTGCAAGCGTGGCTGTCTATAACTGCATGCAATAAATTAAAAAAAAACGGGCAAGTTTGCACTCGGTCGTACAAAGCTTAGGCACAGCGAAAGTGTCAATCCTCAAGTCTTAATGGCTGCTACTGCTAGGTATTAACTTGGTTGCTGCTAGGTCTTAACTTAGTTTAACTTACCTACGCATGTAGGGAAGGTATTCTCGAGCGATCATTTACGGAGGTAGCTTGCCCTTCGTGACATTTCGCGTGACTATAGGGTTGGACGCACAGCAACAAGCTTAGAAATATGTGGAACCGAAAAACAACCCTCGGAGAATAAGCTAAAGCGCCAGAAATGGAACCGGAATCTAAGGAAGAAAATAGCCGAGCACAATAAAGAAATAGAGAGTTACGCCTTCAAACTAGAAGAGAATAGGTGGGATTAAAAGTGCGACGAGCTAGAAAAGAATATGAGCCTTCCCAACACGTGGCAGATGCTGCGCCACCTCATAGACCCCACCAACACCAAAACCCCCGCCAACATAGAGCAAATCAAGGCAAGATACAAATTTGACGGAACCGATGAACAGCTCATCGACTGACTCGAAGAAATCTGCATAGGTCCCGCATGCCCGGCAGCGGATACAGAATATCAGGTAGCGGAGAATCCGCTACTGGACGAATCAATTCTAGTAGCAGAGGTCAGAGCCGCGCTCTTTGACATCAAAAAGAACACTGCCCCTGGCCCAGACAAGATCACCTACGGTATGCTAAGGAACTTAGACGACGACTCTATAGTTCACCTTACAGCTTATCTGAACAAAGTGTGGGAATCTGGGGAAGTCCCTAAAAATTGGAAACATGCCAACATCATTTTAATCCATAAGAAGGGCAAAATCCCGGGTATAGAAAATCTCAGGCCTATTTCACTGACCTCGTGTCTAGGCAAATTAATGGAGAAGGTAATTCAGACGCGACTAACTCGATTCGCGGAAGAAAACAGCATCTGGCCCCACGAGAAGGTAGGTTTCAGACCGCACCTTAGCGCTCAAGATACCATGCTAAGGCTCCAACACGATATTATAAGATACGAGAGCAATATTGGGCGTAGACTTAACCAAAGCGTTTGATAATGTCAGCCACTCTGCCATCCTCGACGGCCTGTCAGATGTTAACGTAGGGAAGAGGACCTTCGACTACGTAAAATCTTTTCTCAAAGACAGAACAGCGACCCTGCACGTGAAGAGCCTCAGCTCAGAAGAGATTAAATTCTCTTAAAGAACAGAGATTAAATTCTCTTAAAGAACAGGGGCACCCCGCAAGGAGTCATCCTATCCCCCTTCCTATTTAATTTAGTTATGAAAGACCTCCCGCGAAAGTTAGGAAAGATCGAAGAACTAAAGACGACCGTCTACGCAGACGACGTCAATGTTTGGCTCAATGCGGGCAGCGATGCGTCTATCGAAGAAAGACTCCAGCGGGCAGCCGACATCATAGACTTCCATGCCAAAAGTAAAGGACTGAGCTGCTCCCGACGAAGTCAGAACTACTACTAATAAGGCCCAGGACGAGGACAGACAACGCATCTCCTCCCAGAATCTCGATAGACTTAGACGGGAAAGAAATTCCGCAAGTAGATGAGATCCGAATTCTGGGCATGCTCATAAGCAAAACAGGAAACAAGAACACGACTTTAGCTAAACTAGACGCCCACTCAAACCAAGTGGTAAGGATCGTTAGAAGAATCTCGACCAGAGGCAGAGGGTTAAAGGAGAAGAACAAGTTAAGGCTGGTCCAGGCCTTCATCTTGAGTCAGATCTGCTACTCAACCCCATTTCTTAACATCAAAAAAGCAGAAAGAAACAAGTTAGACGTAATAATAGGTAAATGCCCGAAACGTGCACTGGGACTACCAATCTCGACCTCAACTGAGGCACTAGAGGGAATGGGGGTGCATAACACATGGCAGGAGTTAGCGGAAGTGACGAGAATGGCCCAACTTGAACGCCTGAGTCTAACCGAGACAGGACAGCAGATTCTAAACTGAGTAGGACTAGAAGCGAACAGAGGAACTAAATACCAGACGTTCCACATTGAGTCGAAAATTAGGAAAGCTCTCATGGTCGCACCGATACCTAAGAACATGCACCCACAACACGATCAGGAAAGACTCCAGCACAGAGCCAAACACTTGACAACAAAGCTAAGCAGGATGCCACCCGAGATGGTTGCCTTAACAGACGCCGCCCTTGGTGGAGACGGAAGCTCCCTCTCAGTGGTAGTCGACGGGTCCGGAGTAGAACAGGGCGCGATATATACAAGCGGAGTAGACGCCACGGGTGGACGACTGGAACGACTTCCCGTCGCTCGTGGCCGCCTGAGGCGCAGCCGGCGTCTTGTGTGCCACCGCTACTGCGCGCTGCCTTCTTCCGGCGCCAAGAGCCGTCTGGCAACAGTGTGCAGGATACATCCCTCAGCTGCCGGAGTACGAGGTCCGTGTCGCGGTGTACGCGGACGACATCGCGCATGTTCGCCAGTGGTCCCACCGCCAGGGGCAGTGTTGTGCGCGGGTGTGTACAGTCGGCACTCGACGCAGTCGACGAGTACGTGCGCGGCATCGGCCTCACTCTGTCGGCGGCAAAGACCGAGGCGATGCTCGTCCATCCACGCTACGGGGCCCACCGATCGGCGCCGTGTTTCTCCCTTCGCGGTGAGAGCCTCCCGTGGCGGATGAAAGTGCGCTATCTCGGCCTCATCGTGGACCACCGGCTCAAGTGGCAGCCGGCAGTGGCTGCCCTGCGCAAGGGAACCAAACGGGTGGCGAGTGCCGCGCGCACCCTCTTGGCCCGCGGTCAGGGCTGCTCCCCCACCTTGGCACTGCGACTCTACAATTCGGTGGCATCGGCGAGATTACTGTACGGCCTGCCGCTCGCTGACCTCAGCCCAGCGAAGTGGGAGGCACTGGATATGGATCACCGAGCCGTTGTTCGACAACTCCTGTGCCTCCCACACACGTCACCAGTGGGCGCCACACTCGCCGAGGCTGGCGAGACCCCCATCTCCCTGCGCGCCGTGGGGAGGGCGCTGGGCCACGTTGAGCGACTGCATCGTTCGTCACACGGGCAGCAGCTGATTGACCGGTTTCGTTCCCTGCCCAACTCCGGCATGGGGCGCCGCGTCGTCGAGTTCGCCAGCCTTGTCGGCGCGGGACCGTCGTGTGCGTGGCTGCCGCCCCCTCCGCATCGCCGCCGCCGTCTAGACATTCGCATCACCGTGCCTGGGGTCCGGGGAAAGCGCAACACCGCCGCCTGCGCCCTGCGACAGGAGACGGCCGCGGTAATCGAGGAGCAGCTCGCCGGCCGCGTCCTGGTGTACACTGACGGCTCTGTGCTCCGGGACGGCGCGGCTTCGGCGGCGTGCGTTGCCCCCGAGCTCTCGGCGCAGTTCCAGTGCCGTGTCCTGTGTGCTGTGTCGTCAACGCATGCCGAGCTGGCCGCCATTGACCTGGCTGCCGAGCTGCTGCTCCAGCTTCCTGTTCAGCGAGCGGCCGTCCTGACGGACTCACGAGCGGCGCTCTCCATTCTGGCCGGAGAAGATCACGGCCCCACGCTCGCTCGCCGGCTCCGGTGCAAGCTTGACGGCGTTTGCGAGCGGAGATGCGACCTCGTGTTCCAGTGGGTGCCTTCTCACATTGGCCTGCAGGGAAACGAGGAAGCAGACCGGCTCGCAAAGGAGGCCCATTCCTCGTCGGTCCCGTTGTCGCGGTTCGTGACGCGGTTTGACGTCGCCCGCCACTCCGTGGCCGGCTATGTGAGGACGCAGCACCCCGACCCTCGCGTCGCCGGCGGCATTCCCCCCAGGTTGCTGCCCCGCAGAGGCCTGAGCCGGCGAGACCGCGCTCTCATCCTGCGACTCCGCATCGGCTGCGCCCGGACGGCCGAAAGGTTGCATCGGCTGACGGGTGAGGGCTCGCCGTCCTGTGGGGAGTGCGCCGACGTCGAGACGGTTGAGCACGCCCTCCTCCAGTGCCCCGCGCGTGCATCGGAGCGCGACGCACTTGTCGCGGCATACCATCGCCTCGGGTTGCCCGCGGATACCACACGGCAACTCCTGTTCCCAGCCACACACCCCTCCATTGCCAGACACGCCTTCGCGTCGTTACTTGTTTACTTGGAGGATGCCGACCTGCGCTCTCGGCTGTGAGTCGAGCCGCCTTCACTTCCTGGCCTTGCTGCTCGTTTTTTTTTTTTTTTTTGCTCTCTCTTCTCCCCTCTACCCCACTTTCTCACTAGCCTGTCACTATATGTCCCTCACCCCCTTCCCTGTACAGCGCTGTTGAGGTGCCCTCCCCCGAGAGGCAGTTACGGCGTTGTACTTTTCTCTTCTCTTCCTTTTAAAATCACTCACACACGCCACGGCAGCGGAGGAAGCGGCGATCGCCCTGGCGTGCGTTAGCACGGACGCGAGGGTGATCGTTAGCGACAGTAAATCGGCAGTAAGAAATTTCTGCAGAGGCAAAATATCAGACTACGCGTACAGCATAATATCGAAAGGTAACATAGACAGAGGGATCACCATAACCTGGGCCCCCGCTCACTCCAACATAACAGGAAACGAAGCCGCCAACGCCCTCGCCTGAGTGCTCATTATCCGGGGGCGACGGCGGCCTCAGCCTAACTTTAAGGTCGAGACGCTCGTGACCTACCACGAGATCACAGAGCACTACAGATTAGGACGCCGGAAATATCCACTCCAAGAACCACATGTCTCCCAGATGGAGATACCTCACGCAAACGGGAAATCCGGAGGACCAATTCTGCAGAATATGCGATAAAATAGGAACTTTAAGGCATATCCTATGGGAGTGCAGCTGCTCCCCGGGATATAATTTATTCACGGACGAAGAAGCATGGAGACCGCGCTTCATAGCGAAGACCCGGCGGCACAGGCCAACATTGTCCGTCTGGCAGCTGAAGCGGCAAGCCGCTTCGTCTACTAACCCGTGCCCCTTGGGGTGACATCGGGCTCCCTGGATGCCTGCGAGCGGTACCGGAGCTCCGGTGTCACCCCTTACGAACAATAAAAGTTCACTCACTCACTCACGAGCGAGCGAGCGAGCGACAGCGTTCCTGACATGTCACAAACGCAGGCAGGCAGGCAGAAGCCGTGTCTGTGTCGAGCGCGCACCTGCGCCGGCGGTTATTAGGCAATGCGAGGTTACGTCCCTCCTACTGCTTCGCCGCATGCGCATGCGCGGCATGCAGCAGCTGTGCGCGTCGCCTCGTTGGTGCTGCTACAACTTCTTTCTCTATCTCGCACTAATTTTCTCTTTCCCTCTCCGGAGCATTGCGCGCACCGTGCGCATGCTCTCCTTCCCTCTCCTTAACGTTCCATGTCAAGGCAACATGTGCATGGCACGGAGAGGAGGCGAGGCACACGCCGCTCCAGGCGACAACAGGCGCCCCTTTTTACGGTTAGCTAGGACAGCTTCGCTGTTAAAACAAAAGTGGTTGTTTATTCGTGTGGGTAAGAACAGCACCACCTAGATATAGGTGGTGTTGGTAAGACACGCGGCTTCAGAGCCTCGGCCGTAGGTTTGAAACTCAGCTCCGCCAACTTTCCTTTCAAATTTGTTCTGCTTTTTTTTGTCAAGGCAAAAGCCTGATGTTATATGTCTCGTTTTTAGATGACCTTGAAAAAGTGGTTCCAAAATTCGGAAAAGTATAT
Organism: Dermacentor silvarum; assembly: GCF_013339745.2. NCBI lineage: Eukaryota > Metazoa > Arthropoda > Arachnida > Ixodida > Ixodidae > Dermacentor > Dermacentor silvarum. Next base: position 90,676,356 of record NC_051161.1, read on the forward strand.
AAAAAATTGAATACTGAATAACGTAATTACAAACCACATAACATTATATATCAATCGATAGGTAATTACATGAGTAATACCAATAGCGATAAATATTCATGATAGTCATTAAACTACATATGATAATTAACAAGAAAAAGAGGAAAGATGGCTTTAAGAACCCGAAAAGTGGCCAAGAACCGAGAATCATAGCAATGGGTTTCTTCTTCTTTCTTCTTTCTGGGGTTTTAGGTGCCAAAACCAGCTTTGATTATGAGGCACGCCGTAGTGGAGGGCTCCGGATTAATTTTGACCACCTGGGGTTCTTTAACGTGCATTATAGTAATGGGTGTAAGTATGCTTATGATGGTAATTATAATGACAGTAGAATATATTAATGACTTCATAATGACCATGACTCAGCAAAAATTTCAATCACTCAACGAAAAAATATTAACACTGAAACAGCGGTGGAATGGGCACGGAAGCGGGAACTAAGTGAAGGAAATGCTAAAAGGTGGAAGTCATAGTCATGACCATGCCTAAGCAAAAATGACAATGGCTCAACGAAAAAAGATTATGACTATGACTCAACTGAATTAAGAGTTAATCAAGGGGTTATGGAGTGGGGAGTGAGTTGCAAAAATATATATGTGAGAGTTGAGGGTCCAAGTGAGAGTGACTCGGAAAAAAATTGCCGAGTTACGGTTCGAGTTTGGTGAATCATAGGAAGGGTAAGTTGCAAAAAACATGAGGACTTGCAAAATTGACCAGAAATTTTGGTTTCAGAGTAATGAGGAATCTTTTCTCTCCTCTAGGAATCCGGAGCGGTGCGCTCGAAAGGTGGTGTGACAGCTGCATACTCCGCTGGGGGCGCCACGGTAGTTCCGCGGTATGAAAATGACGGAGCGCGCGCGCCTCATTCTCTCTCCTGTGCAGCGCCGCGATGAGCGCTCGGGCCGCTGCCGCGAAACCATCTCCCGCTCAAGCTAACCATCTCCCCGCTGCTTCCCCGGACTGATTGATAATCAGTGATAGAACAGAGATCTGTTGCTACGTCGGCGATATCAGCAGTGGACTTTCTATTCTTCTCTTAATCTCTCTCTCCCCTTTTTCCTTCCCCCAGTGTAGGGTAGCCAACCGGGCTCAGTCCTGGTTAACCTCCCTGCCTTTCATTAAATCATTTTCTCTCTCTCTCTCTCCCCGCTGCTTCGCATCCACACATGGTTCCCTTTAGCGGCAGATGGAGTAATTTTTTTTTCTTCTGCATTTAGGCGCACGGCGAAACCGTCGCACTCCGCACTCGTCGCACTCGGGCTGACTCCGTATCTGTTTCAAGCAACCAAAAGCACTGTCAAACTCTGCCCTACTACTTGGATCAGTAACACACGCACACAGGAGCACTGCTGCTGTAGGTGTGCCTTTATTACGACAGAAGGTTGGCCCCGAGCAAAGCTGAAATCCAACGTGAAGCCCGTTGAACACGATGTGAGAAACCAAAATTACTGAATACTGGCTGAAAAAAAAAATGCGCGAAGATGTTGTCTATTCGAGTGAGATATACGCAAGGTAAAGTTTTATAATCATTGAACACCGTCATCATCAGCCTATTTTTTATGTCCACTGCAGGACGAAGGCCTCTCCCAGCGATCTCCGATTTCCCCTGTCTTGCACTAACTGATTCCGATTTCCACCTGCAAATTTCCTAATTTCATCACCCCAACTTGTTTTCTGCCATCCTCGTACGCGCTTCCTTTTTCTTGGCGCACATTCTGTAACTCTAATAGTCCACCGGTTATCTACCCTACGCACTGCCTGGCCTGCCCAGCTTCGTTTATTTCTCTTAATGTCAGCTAGAATATCCGCTATGCCCGTTTGCTCTCTGATCCACACCGCTCTGTTCCTGTCTCTTAACATTACGCCTAAAAGTTTTCGTTCCATCACTCTTTGTGCGGTTCTTAACTTGTTTTTGAGATTCTTTGTTAACCTCCAAGTATCTGCCCATATGTTAGCACCGGTAGAATGCAATGATTGTACACTTTTCTTTTCAACGACAGTGGTATATCTCCCAGTCAGGATTTGGTAATGCCTGCCGTATGCGCTCCAGCCCAATTTTATTCTTCTACAAATTTCTTTCTCATGATCAGGGTCTCCTGTGAGTAATTGAACTAGATAAACGTACTCCTTTACAGACTCTAGAGGCTGAATGGTTATCCTGAATTCTGGTTCCCTTGCCAGGCTATGGAACATTATCTTTGTCTTCTGCATATAAATCTTCAACCCCACTCTTACACCTTCTCGGTTAAGGTTCTCAATCATTTGTTGTAATTCGTCCCCATTGTTGCTGAATAGGACAATGTCATCTGCAAACCGAAGGTTGCTGAGATATTCGCCGTTGATCCTCACTCCTAAGCCTTCCCAGTCTGAGAGCTTGAATACTTCTTCTCAGCATGCAGTGAATAGCATTTGCGAGATTGTGTCTCCTTGCCTAACCCCTTTCTTGATAGGTATCTTTCTACTTTTCTTGTGGAGAACCAAGGTAGCTGTGGAATATTTGCAGATATTTGCGAATATATTCACGTATACCTCCTGTACTCCTTGATTACGCAATGCCTCTATGACTGCTGCTATCTCTACTGAGTCAAATGCATTTTCCTAATCTATGAAAGCCATATAAAGAGGAGGTTGACTGTACTCCGCAGTTTTCTCGATTACCTGATTGATGATATGGATTTGACCAATCGTGGAATATCCCTTCCTGAAGCCAGCCTATTCCGTTGGTTGACTGAAGTCAAGTGTTGCCCTGATCCTATTGGAAAAAAACTGTCAGCCCTTCCACTGGGGTGGAGATGGAAGACCAGCGAAACTGTACTATGGTGGGAATTATGTGTTTCCAGTTATGACTATTAAGATGTGATGGTGTGATTGGTTATTTGAACTATTAAAGAATGAGAAATATATATGATCCGGCGGTTTTCATTTATTTAGTAACCACAGAGACCATGGCCTTATGGTCGCTACGGTAGACCGCCATAGGGTGTACGGCAAAGGTTGGCACGTTCTTCACAAACACGTCACCAACACCGCGCGCGTTCGGTGCGAACGCGGGCAAAACGGCGACGCCGTCGACAACAATCCTGCGCGTTGTTTGTGTGACCGCACACAAGCGCTGTCAAAACGCTAGCGTGAGCAAGGGCGCCAGCAGCAGCGAGCGAAGGTTGATGCGGTCTATCGCTTCAACGGAAACAGCGGCGAAAGCACAGCGCATACAAAGGTAGGAGCCGTGTAGCAGATCGCTTTCAAGATAGGGTGCGCACGACCGCCCGGCGCAGTGCAAAGTGCAAGTTGCCCGCAGAGTAGAAGCCGCAATAGCCGCAAGCCCTCCCTCCCGCGCTGCCTTCCCGCTGTCCTCCTTTCGCGTGGGAGATTCAGCCGCCAGTTCGACTTGCGCCTTCTCAAGAGATGTGCATTTGGTGCCGCAGCTAAACGTCTCCTCGCCTCCCTCCCTCCCGTCGCTTCACGGTCTTTCGCGCGGCGGAAGAAGTGGCGTTTGCTCTCCGCCGTGCGTTCGCTCCCCGTGAAAGCACGCGTCCCTCGCGCGCTTTCACTAGCACATACAGCATACGGCCAATTAGAGTTTTTGTTCTACATCCGGACGCGACCATCGAAGAGTGAGGAAATTATCTTACTGAATTTTTTATACTACACTGAAAGCAAGCTAACGGGTCCCCTATAGTTCTTCAATCCTTTAACGCCTCCCTTCTTATGGATTAGTATAACGTTGGCATTCTTCCAGTTCTCTGGTATCAATCAATCAATCAATCAATCAATCAATCTTTTATTTTCTCTGAAATAGAGAAGGAGACAGGACTAAAAGCTCTCAAGCTCGACAGAGGTCCTGCCCCCTTTTCAACTTAGCATTAGAGCAGACCAACAACAAAAGAATTTTTCACACAAACAGAAAACACTAGTTAAGAAACAGCGCTATTTATTGCACTACAAAAGAAAATAGCAACAACGCTATGGGAAAGAAACAAGAGAGAGAGAGAGAGAGAAACGTGGTGGGAAAGGCAGGGAGGTTAACCGGAAAAGATTCTGGTTTGCTACCCTGCACGGGGGGAAGGGGAAGGGGAAATGAAAGGCGGAAAGAATAGGGAAGAGAAAAAGCAGTCACAAAAAAAATTTCAAGGAATGAAAAAAAAAGAAAAAGAAAAGGGAGGAGGTTGGAAACGTCTGTGAGAACTATAGTCTGTCAGATAGTCCACTCGATCGCAAAAACTTCAAGAGTGCCTTGAATGACTTGTTGTGTGACGAGTGTATAGGCCGGCGTTCCAGGACTGTCTGCTCCGAAAGCGGCCGGTCGTCAAGACGTGCCAGTGCGGTCGCGAGTGACTGCCTATGTACGCTGTATTGGGGACAGTGACAAAGTACGTGCTCGATTGTTTCCTCGTCGCCGCAGTGATCACACGCAGCACTATCCTCCCATCCGATGCGGAAAGCAAACGACTTTGTAAATGCGACACCAAGCCACAATCTGCAAAGTACTGTTGTTTCGGGTCGGGATAGTCCAGGTGGAGGTCGAAGTCGAAGACAGGGGTCCAGTCGATGCAGACGTGTGTGTTGCAAACTAGGTGTGTTCCACAACGATTGTGTGGCATCGTTTGCAAGCACTCGAAGTTTCGCTGCTGCATCTGTTCGTGACAGCGGGATTGGTTCCTGTGCGACGTCTTCGTGAGCAGATCGAGCAGCTTCATCAGCATATTCGTTGCCCATTACGCCACAGTGGCTAGGGAGCCACTGAAAGGTGATGTCTTGTCCTTGCTCGACGAGGCAATGAAGGAGCTCTCGGATTTCGGGGACTAGTTGTTCGTAGGGTCCACGGTGTAAGGCGGAAAGCAAGCAATGTAGCGCTGCCTTGGAGTCACTGAAAACACTCCATTTGTTAGGTGGTTCCTCACGAATTATGCGAAGTGCGCTACGAAGAGCAGCAAGCGCCGCGGCTGTCGATGTCGTCTGGTGTGATGTCTTGAATTTCAAGGTGGAGACTTTCGCAGGAAAAAACACTGATCCTGCAGAACCGTCCACGGTGGTTGTACCATCAGTGTATAGATGGGTATGATCACTGTATTTTTCGTCGAGCATGATCAGCGAAAGTTGCTTGAGAGCTGGTGATGAGAGTTCGGCTTTCGTTCGAATTCCAGGCACTGTCAGTCGAACTTGTGGCTGAGCCAAGCACCAAGGAGGAAACAAAACCCTCGTTGCAGCTGTGTAACCTGATGGAAGGTATATACGATAAGGCAGTATTGTCTGACAAAAAGAGGCACGTGGTCGGTCTTCTGGCAGTGAGGCTAGATGGTGGGAAGGGGCGCGAGCAAGGTGCCTGACGTGTGCTCTGAGCGCTTCCATAATAATGTGAATCTTGGCTGGGTAGTCATGTGCAATTGCAATGGTTTCTGATGTTGATGTACATCGTGGCAACCCTAGACAGACCCTAAGTGCCTGTGCCTGAACACTTTCGATTGTACGAATGTTAGTTCTACAGGTATTGGTCAGCACTGCCAAGCTGTACCTCAGATACCCGAGAAACAGCGTCCTGTAGAGTTGCATCATCGCGTGTACTGAAGTACCCCAGGATTTTCCTCCAAGAAACTTGAAGAGATGAGAGATGGCTGTCAGGCGCTTCTTTAGGTTGGTGACATGGGGACTCCAACAAAGGTCACGATCGATGATTACCCCTAAGAACCTGTGCGTTCTGACGTAAGGGATATTTTGTCCATCGATGGTTATGATGTATGGTGTCATTCGTTTCCGGCTAAATGCGATCAATGCGCATTTTTCTGGGGAAATCTTGAGGCCTTGTTCATTAAGGTACGTTGCTATCAACGCCGCAGATTTTTGGAGCCTAGCACGTACCTGTGGGCGCGTCACGCCAGATGCCCAGACGCATATGTCATCCGCATATATTGACAACTTCACCGTATTTGGTAGGCATTCTACTAGGGCAATGAGCACAAGATTGAAGAGTGTTGGGCTCAACACACCACCCTGTGGTACTCCACGGTGTGTATAGTGTTGAGAAGTTGGGCCGTCTTCAGTATTCACAAATAGAGACCGCATATGTAAATAACTGCGTGTCCAAAGATAAAGCCTACCGCCGAGGCCAACCATTTCCAGAGCCTCTAATATAGCCTCATGAAGAACATTGTCATATGCTCCTTTGATGTCGAGGAACATGGCGACAGATAATCGCTTGCACGTCTTTTGATGTTGAACGTAAGTAACCAAATCGATGACGTTGTCAATGGAACATTGGTGACGTCGAAAGCCAGCCATTGCGTCTGGATAAACTTCATAGCGTTCCAGGTACCATTCAAGTCTGGCGAGGATCATTCGTTCCATCACCTTCCCAATGCAACTAGGCAGCGCGATTGGGCGGCAGGAAGTAATCTCTAGAGGAGACTTGCCAGGTTTGAGGAGTGGTACCAGGCGGCTGGTCTTCCATTCTTGAGGAACGTTTCCATTCTCCCAGGACTCATTGAAGATGTTCAGCAAGGCACTTCGCGCTAGTTCACCGAGGTGGCACAAGGTACAGTAAGAAATACCATCTGGTCCAGGTGACGACGACCGATTACATAGGGCAAGTGCCGCGTCGAGCTCTTGAGTGGTGAACGGCAGATCCATGCGTGAGTCCCGTGGGTCCGGAACGTAGTCAAAGGCAAGGGAACTTGATCCCACTGACTGGCCTGTAATCATGGCACAGAAATCTTCCGCTACGTCGAGGTCTTGTCGGCGTTGGAAAAGTGCTAGTGCCTTGAATGGAAAGCGTTGTTCCGGAACGGAACGTAGGCCTCTCACAGTTCTCCATATTTGAGACAGTGGCTTGCGGGGGTCAAGGGACTCACAATACTTTGTCCATCGCTCCGATTCCAGTTTATCTATGCGTCGTTGTATCTTCTTTGGAGTGCGCCGGGCTGTCCTCAGATCGTGAATGGACTTCGTGCATCGGTATCTTCGTTCGGCGCGACGACGAATAGCACGAAGTCGCTCCAACTCCAGGTCGAATTGCGAGTACTTCGATGAGCACATGAGTGTGCACATAGAGGTCTGCGCCGCTTCTTTAATAGCTTCCTGCAGTCCAGATAAAATACCTTTCTGACAAGCGTCCTCCAGGTGGTTTTTAAACACAGTCCAATCAATTCTTCGTAGTGTGCTTGGCGGGTGAGTGTTAGACATGCCGTTAATCTTGAGGTAGGTGGGGATGTGATCACTGCCATGTGTCTCAATGTCCAAAAACCACTTAACGCGCGTGGCAAAGCGGCGTGATACAAAGGTCAAGTCCAGGCAGCTGCTGTACACTGTGCCCCGTAGAAACGTAGGACTAGCGTCATTGAGCAGCAAGAGGTCATGATTTGAGGAAAACGAAGCGAGTCTTCGTCCGGTTGCGTTGACTTTTGAGCTTCCCCAAATGGTGTGATGGGCGTTAAAGTCCCCGGTGATAATCCAAGGACCAGGGGACGCTTTTAATATGTCTTCTAGTCTTTTGGTATCAAACCGGCTTGATGGAGATAGGTACGCGCCTACAAGTGTAAAGGTGAGCTTTCTCTTTTTGACGGTTAAGCAGACATACTGATTGTCGTCATGAGGTTGCACAGGCTGGATGACGTAAGTAAGCTCACAGCGAATAAAGACGACTACCTTGCTATTTCCGTTGTTATTTGAGGACGTAATTGACTCGTAGCCGGATAGTCTGATAGGGTGTGTTAAATTTGGTTCGCAGATAACATTTATTGGAAATCGGTTATTATGTACAAACTGGCGAAAATCAGCAATGCGAGATCTTAGACCTGTGGCGTTTCACTGAATAATCGATGCTTCTTTGACCTCCTTACGAAATGACTGGTGGTTGTCAGCCATGGTTCACTCGAGGGTTGCTAGGACTGGGCTCAGCGAGTCCAGCACTTGTAGTCCCCTCCGAGCGGATGGAGTTTCCATGCTGGTCAGCATTACTCTGATGACCTCAATTATGGACCGCAACATCGGGATGATTTGGCGGTCTACTGTTGGCAGAACATCAACTGAAGGTTGCTTCGATGAAGGCATCAAACGTGTAGTCTCCTTGGAAGGCTGAGTGCTCGGGAGCGCTGGCCAGTCTTCTACACGGGAAGGATTTTCCGTTGGAGGCCTCCTTGTGATCTCGGGTCTGCTTGTACTCGAAGCTGATCGCGTTGGCACAATCTGTGCATGAACTGCACCTTGAGTTGTACGTTTCCGTCGATGACGTCGACGTCGACGCCGGATCTTTTCAGAAGCTTCACTGTGAGATGAGCTGTCCCTAACCATCTGTTTCAGGATAGCAAATTCTTTTTTGATCCGTGGGCAGTCTTTAGATGTGGCTTCATGAGAACCGTTACAGTTGCCATCTAATGTTGGTTGCGCGGCAGACGTCTGCAGTGTGCGACTCCGCACACCGAGGGCACACTGCAGATTTTGCACAGGCGCCCTCGACATGTCCAATCTTGAAGCATTTGTGACATTGAAGCGGCTTAGGGACAAACGGCCGAACAACATGTCGGAAGTGACCAACCTTGACATGCGAAGGGATAGAGTCGCCCTTGAAAACTATCTTCACGCAGCGGCTGTTTCCAAGGCGGCATACGTGTGTTATGACTACTCCTTCATACGCCGGTTTAATCAGAATGGGCAGGTCTGAGTTCGTAATTGCCAGATCAATGTCGTAGATTACGCCGGCAGTGCAGGTTTCTTCCATTGGTATAACCGGTCTTACTTTGATGTTTCCCAATTCTGTTATCTGTCGGAGCTTATCCAGCGCATTTCCCCGGGTCGTGTCGACAGCCAAGACATTCTTTCGCGTGTTTATTCGGACCTCCTTAATTTCATTTGGTGCCATTCCCTCAAGGAAAACGGAGAGAGCTTGCCTGTTTAATCCTCGAAGGCTGATGGAATTATCCACAGGGATGAAAAGGATGGTGTGCGGCCAGCGCTCAGGTTTTGCATGCAGGGTTGATGTACTCCCGGGTGATGACGTCTTAATGAGTCTTCTTTTTGCCTTTCGGCTCCTCACCGATACAAAGCTGTCGTCCGATGAGTCGTCGCCTGTGACTGAGTAAATCTCAGTGTCTTCGCTGGTGCTAGACCAAGTACCTCGCTTCCTTGAGGAGCTTGTCAAAGTAGACCTCTGGCCCGGCAGGATTGCAGGATCCGCATCCATGACCACGAGAGCAGGAGCCTCAGTGGAGTCTTCACTGCTGGTGGACCGGTTGCCCCTTGTCAATGAAGAGCTCGCCGTGGTAGACTTCTGGCCACACAGGACTGCGGGAGGCTCCGCGTCCATAGCCGCAAGGCTGCACGCATAAAGCGCCCCGGAAATCGTGGGAAATTGGACGAAATATAGCTAGCCGAGATAGATGCGTTCTAGCAAAGAGCAACTTCGTCGTCGTCTCCAGGAAAGAAACAAACAATTTATAAATGCATGCGGTATCATCACATAAACTGGTTCTGAAAAAAAATTGTTTAATAACAACATTTGAATGCTCTAGAGGGACAAACATGTCTTGATTTAACTAATTTAATAACACTGGCAGAGTATAAGTGATAGATTGCTCGGTGTAATATGCTCTAGGTGTCAGAACGAACCACTTTTCCTTATGTCTGGTCTGCGGAATATGGGTGTTTTTTGCAAGTTTTGCCTTATGACCAATAGAATTGACCAATATAATATAAACGCTTGAAGTCATGAGGCATTTCGTATAAAGTGCGGCAAGCATTTCAAGCACGATATCTCCTCCATCTTTAATTAAATAAACTATTATTCCATCTTTTCCTACCGCTTTTCTCTGGGTCATGCATGTCTTGCAAGGCCCTTCCAACTTCATCGTTAGTTATTGAAGGAGCCTCTGTATCCTGTTCATCATTACTTCGAATGAAGGTAGAATGACTGCTCTGGGCGCTGTACAGGTCAGTATAGAATTATTCCGCTGCTTTTACTATATAATCAAAATTGCTCATTAAATTACCCTCCTCATCTTTCAGTGCATGCATCTTGTCTTGTCCTATGCCAAGTTTTCTTCTCACTGATTTCATCTTGCGTCCATCTTTTACTGCTTCCTCAATCTTTGCCACATTATAATTTCGAATATCCCTTACTTTCTTCTTGTCGATCAGTTTTGACAGTTCAACGAATTCTATCTGATCTCTTGAGTTGGACATTTTCATGCTGTGTCATTTCTTTGTTAGGTATTTTCTTACTTGGGAGAGCGTACCTACTGACTGCCTTGGTGCCTTGCCTACCACTTCAATTGCTGCTTCTGAAATCAGCCTAGTTACGGTTTCATTCATTACCTCTATGTTATCTTCATCTTCTAAGGCGGCATATTTGTTTGTGAGCACCAGCCTGAAATGGTCTGCTTTTACCCTTACTGCGTCTAGGTTGGCCTGTTTCTTCTTGACTAATGTTATTCTTTCTCTCTTCAAATTGAGAGAAAACCTAGACCTCACTTACCTATAGTCTCTGCACTTTACCCTACCAAACACTTATACATCCTGCACTATGCTGGGATCGGCAGATAGTATGAAATCTATTTCATTCCTTGTTTCTCCATTACGGCTTTTCCTGGTCCACTTCCTGTTGCTGCGCTCCCTGAAGAAGGTATTCATTATTCGGAGCCTATTCCTTTCCGCATATTCTACCAACACTTCTCTTCAAGTGTTCCTATAACCGATGCCGTAGTTGCCAATTGCTTGCTCACCAACCTGCTTTTTCCCCCACTTTTGCATTGAAGTCGCCCATGACTACAGTATGCTGAGTTTGCACCTTTCTCATCGCTAATTCAACATCTTCATAAAACTGTTCTATTTCTTCATAATCGTGACTGGAGGTTGGAGCGTAGGCTTGTACTACCTTCCTTCTATACCTACGATTCAGCTTGATTACGACGACTGCTACCCTCTCAATAATGCTGTAGACGTCATCAATGTTGCCCGCTATGTCGTTATGGACTAGAAGTCCTACCCCGGATTCTCTCTTATCTGGAAGACCTCTGTAGCAGAGGACGTGGCCGTTAGTCAGCACTGTATAAGCCTCACCTGTTCTTCTAACCTCACTAAGGCCAATAATATCCCAGGCAATGCCTGATAATTCCTCAAACAGCCCTGCGAAGCTAGCATCACTCGAGAGGGTGCGCGTGTTGAATGTTGCCAAGTTCAGTTTCCCGCGGCGGCTTGTGCGAATCCAGAGATTCTTAGCAGCCTCTGCCGCGTAACTGGTCTGACCACCACCTTGGTCAGATGCTCCGAAGCCGCTCGGGACTGAGGGCCATAGGTTAATTGTAGGAGTCATGAGGGAGGTAGTGGCCGAATATTGCACCATGGAGGCCAATCCCTGTTCTGGTGAGGGAATGCCTTTGTTGAAGCTTAGTGGTCCTTCCTAATTAGGTTGCACGTGCACTAGTATAGCCCCACTAGCTCTCGGCATTTTTTTTGCCGGTGTCAGGAGCCACTCCATGTCAGAAAATGTAATGGACTGGAGGAGGATACCAACTTACGGTGGCGTGGAGCAGAGGTAGAACACTGGGGTTCTAACCCGAAGTTCGTAAATGCGAATCGTTGATCAGGAGGTTTCAAAGCTAAAATTTGGTACTTGTACTTATAAGCAGTGCAAATATGATAATCCAACTAGCCCCAACGCAAGCCTCAATTAATGTAATTTCGAAAATTTGGGGCCCCGATGCAGGCTTGGGCTGCTGACTGTTCTCCGATTTACATTCGCTAACGAGCACGCCGCACGCCTTTGTCACACGAGAACGGCCATTGAATGCGAAACGTAGCCACTTGGCTGTAATGGAATTTTTTTTAGAAGCGGAGGTGAAGTCAGCGCTTTTCCCTACTTCACCTTCGCATCTGCAAGAGAGCCGCGCCATCAGGAGTCCGATCACAGCTCAAGCGCTTTTGCTCTGTTAATGCAAGCGCCATAGGCTGATGGTAAAACAATAGCTTGCTTGTTTCTTGCTATAATATAACCTATGGTTGAGTACTGATATCACGATCTCCCGTAAGCTTAACCAAGACGTATAGGTTTCTTCCAGGAATAATTCGCACAAAGAAACACGTCGAGCAGGCAAAATAAGCCAGCGCAAACACGCAAAAGAACGTACTTAAGATTCTCCCCTATTCAGTATTTCCTTATTCTTTGAGCTCGTGGTAATACAGAGACGGTCCGCCATCGCTTTCCGCACCGGACATCATATCTCCATAAGAAGGTAATTGCCATAGATCGTGGAGAGAAACGTGCTCAGAAACTAGGTCAGGTTCGTGTTGAGTGTTTTATGCGCGCAAAATCGCGCCACGTGCGCGGTTGACGCCTACAGCACGTGAGTGGCGTTGCTTCGTAATCCGAGAACACTGCGCAAGGTGTCAGAAACATTTAATGCGTTCTGCCGGCCTATTTGACACGTGGCGTGTAGGGGTGTGCAAATCTCCGTTTTCGGGACCATATCGAGCCGAATTGAGCATCGAATGCCTTTCTAATAGTTTCTGAGTAATGGACAGCCTTGTACACAAATAACATAAAATAATCTACACATCCTAGTATATTCACAACGTTGTCAAGGATCTGTAATTATACTGCACGTTATTAAGAGTCGCATATTAAAAAATGGAATGGAGCACGACCAACAAATGAGCAGTTATTGGCGTACGCAGGGGTCATCGGCCACGATAGATGACCGTGGTTTGCCTGGAAAGGTAAACCTCCCTGAACGATGTAACGTGCCCACTATCGGTAACTTTTTGTCTTTTATGTCCACTAATGGTTGCCGGGATAAAATTATTGTCAATTTCAGTCACTTTTACGCTTCATCGCGCATTGTTGGGAATTTTTAAAGTTACTTGTTGATTAAAAATATTAGAAAACTATTAGAAAAAAATATTCGTGTTTTCGAAAAGTGACTATTTGATTCGAAGACCGAATCAAATGGGCAATATTCGATTCGTTATCCGAAAAGTTGTGAATATTCCCACACCAATATATAGTGGCGTCTCTTGGTATATGTTGAGCTGCGCGATAAACCTACTGTTATATTGGGCTCAGTGGTGTGCCGCCTGAATTTCAGTTTCACATTGCTACCCTCGTGGTACAGATATCGGCCCGAAAATGACAGCGCAGTCATCTGTAAGTTTAATTTCGATGCACCGATTATGAGCAATGACGCTATTCCCCCAATTGCGTCGATTATGTGTTCCATGTGGTTAAGCTGACGCTCACGATTTAATATGTCCGAACGGAAGAAGACTAAACAATTTACTGACAATATCTAGTTCCTCTTCCATAATAAAAAACGTTGCTTTTCTGAATGTAGTGGTTCAGTGCGAGTATGGGTGCACAATTTTGTTCATCTAAAAAGTGGAAGTTTGGCAGCCTTTTCTTAATTAAGCTACGCTAAAGGTACATCGAACCATTTTTAATTTAGAAGTTACCATAATTTTTGTATAATGTAACATTTCGAAAAGGTATGCACGCCTTTATCCCCGGCACTGAAGTGGTTGATTTAAATTGCTCGTCGTGGGCAAAGCGAGCCTATCGATGATTGGTGATTGTGGTGAGCTTTGTAAGGCAAACAGCTTTCTTTCGCTTTTTCGGCCGTTTTCGTGGTTGGTCGGTGTCAGGTGATCGATGGTCGGGAGTCGGACTTGCCAATGAAAACGATCGTTCTCTCGCCTTCTCAATCGATCTCTCTCGTTCACTCATTCGTTCACTCCCTCTCTCTAGTTCACTCGTTCGGGCTTTTCACTAACATTAACAATAATTGTCGATGGTTCCTGCAGAATTTTTGTTTCGTTTAAAGCAGACTGTCTCAGAGCTTGCTTGTTCGTGGTTGCTGGATGGTGCTTTACGTGTCCGATGGCGGGATCGAACCTCTCTGTCTCCCAGCACGAAAGCCCGGTGCTCTAACCAATAGGTTACAATCGCACGCATACTCATGCCAACACCCACCATAACTCTTCGATACGATTAGCTCGTGCGTTACTTCGCGTCGCACCTGCGCATGCACCAGCTTTCGTTATGACGCAGGCATGAAAGGAACAAAGGCACAGGCATGAAACAAGCGAATAATAGCGAGCCTTACCTCTGTCTTCTGCGTCGTACTTCTTTCTGCGCACTTTTCCCCTCACCGTTCTTCCCTCTTCAAATAACAAACATCAACCTCGATTGTCCTCGTGACATCTCTGCGTCGACCTTTTCACAGTACGCCTTCGCATGAACTGCGGTTTGTATTTCATCATAACTGGTGAACTGTCCAGTGCGCAAACATTAACGGGGCATAACGTTAAAGGTACGCGACCTGTGCGGTGCAGAAACATAAGGAATAAACATTTCAGTTTACACGTTGCATAGAATGACAAGACGCATGTACGCATAGTATGTAGATGCACGGTACTCAATTAAAAGCTTCCTGGAAGCATCGGTTCTGCATTTTTTTCGCAGATTTAAAAGCAGTCTTACATATAAAAACGCCTGATAAATCGACACGAACAAATGCAACAACGACTACAATAACAACAACAAATACAACAACAACGACCCAACAACTACAAAAGCATCGACTAAAACAACTACAACAACAACAACAACCACGGCGACGAAAACAACAAATACATCAACAACAACAACCACAAACATGACAACGAGTACAAAAACAAATACAACAGCAACGACGACAACAACAACGACAACAACCACAAATACAATGACTGCATACCACCTGCAAGACATATCACAGGTAGAATCGGTTAAATACCTTGGAATAATTTATAACGCCTCTCTCAACTGGCGGCCACTCATAGATCATACGACTGGAAAAGGTACCCGTGCAATTGGCATTTTGGGTAGGCTGAGCGATCATCGAATAGGATTAAGAAGGGATACACTTCTAATGATATATCGCATGTACGTTAGCCCTGTATTAGAATTTATTTGCGCACTCTTCTCTGGAGCTCCAGCTTACACTTCCCGCTCTTTGATCCTCTTAGAAAGAGAAGCATTATGTTTGTGCCTAGGCCTTCCTAAATTTGTTGCAAATTCTGTTCTTTATCTCGAATCCCGTGTTCTTCCTCTTTCGTGTAGGTTCCGTCTTTTGACAGTACAGACGTTTTTGAGAATTTGCGAATCACCGGTGCGACGTTCTCAAACAATATTCATTTCCCAACCTGATTGGTTTTTTCGTGTAAACTGGCCGCGTTCACATACTCCCCTAATTACATTCACGCAATATTTACTTGACCCTTTGGACCTGCGCATCTGTGATGTACTTCCGATTCCCGACAGATCTGTTACAACTGATATTGAATTCGATGACACCTTTCCTAATAATTCAAAATTACTTCAACATAGCATTCTAGATGGTCTATTACAAGAACATCTGCACAGCCTGCAAACAAACATCGTTATTGCGACAGATGTCTCACAATGTGAGGAAAAAATCAGGTGTTGGTATATTTTCCCCTATTCTCGATTGGACATTTTCTCTTCGACTGCCAGATTTTATACCTATATTTTTAGCCGAATTCATGGCGGTGGTGCTGGCTCTACGCAAATTAGACCCATCAATTACGTCTGCGTGATAGTCACTGATTCATTATCATTGTGCTCACCCCTCACTGCTTCTTGTGACTCTCGCGTATTAAGGACGTTTCATTCATAGATACCTGGTTATTTGAGAAGTTTGCGTTTAATTTGGGTGCCTGGCCATAAAGGACTTATTATAAATGAAATAGCAGATTCACTAGCCGAGGCATCGATAACCCGACCATTTTTTCCGTATTGTCCTTTGTCTGCTCATGTCACTGCTGCTAGATTTCGCAGGAGTGTGGTTATGCAGGCAGTGTCAGGCTCTGCTCTAACTAATTCCTTGGAATACAGACATCTTCTATACCCTTGGCACAAAGACTTTTGCCAAAGACGGAAAACTGAAGTGGCCATCACGAGGCTGCGCTGCCGTATCCCTACGTTAAACTTTTATTTACACAGGTCTGGTCTGGTCCCCTCACCATTATGCTTATTCTGTGGCGAAGCGGAGACAATAGACCATTTCTTGTTGTCTTGTAGGCGTTTTTCTGCGATAAGGAAAATACTACTGGAAATCCCACTTCGCAATATTGGCCTAGATTTATCGGAACCTGTAATTCTATCTTTTCGAGCCTCTATTATTGGGTTCAGCCACAGAAATGCTTGCTTGGCAATCCAAAATTATCTCATTGAATCAAATCGATTACCACGCTAAACTTATTGTCACCTTTCACACCATAGTTTTGTTGTATTCATTTATTCCTTTTTAACCTAGTATTAATTAGTTCTTTTTCTTATCCTCTCACAAAATCTTCCTTTCTAAACTCCAGTATTCTATTCGTTAATTACCTTGTTTTTATGCACCGAATATAACCACCCGATTCATGGCCAATCCCCCACTGTGGGTATGCGCCACAACCACTCAGGTCAACAACAACAACAACGACTGCAACAACAACATATACAAGAACAGATACAAGAACAGATACTACAATAACGACGACAACAAATACAATGGCAACTCTGGCAACAACCACAAGTACAACAGCAACGACTATAACAACCAATACAACGAGAAAAACAACGACGACAACAACAACAAATGCAACAACAAATACAACAATAACGTCGACTACAACAAGTACAACACCACAAATACAAGAACGACAACAACAACGACCACAACAATAACAAATACAACAACTACGACAACAAGTTCAACAATAAATACAACAATCAAAAATACTACAACAACGACAACACCACCAAATACAACCACGACGAAAAAAGTTCACCAATTAATACAACAATAACCAATACAACAACAGTGTAAGAAACGTGCCTGCCCGACGATCGATAGCGGAAATCACTTGCAAAATGCTCCGTGTGATAAGCGCTAACATATATTATGCGTGTTTACACACATGTATGCATGCTTGCAAGTAAGGAATACTAGACACGGTATTTTCTATTTGCAGGATTTAAATGCTACGACTGAGGCTACTCGGAAGTATACAGGTATGTGTTATGCGACAGTGCTGTTAGGAGAATGTGGATGCTAGTAATTATCGACAAAACATCACACATGCCAGGAAATTAATGCCAAGGAATAATGTCGCAGCCACGCGCCCGCGGATAGAAAACTGACGTTTCATCCAACTTGTCTTCGTCAGCGCTTCGGTTTGAACGGATCCGTTTCGCCATCACCCGGATTCGGCTCTTCTCGCTCCATGCTGCTCTGTACACTATTCCGACTTCGAAAACTATCGTTAAAAAGCTGCACCGGTTTCGATGACATAGGTCCCTTCAACGCGAAATTAATTTGCAGTCTCGTCTTCTGTGGCCGTTCTCACGAGAAACGTAATATCTGCGGTTTGGACAGGTAAATCTAAAGGCAAACATCTCCCACGTGAAACGATAATCAGCTAAATCACTCAGATTTTGAGCCCGTAAAGTCGTTAGCCAAGGCTTAGAAACATACATAATACTTTGCCGTTTCAGCGTTCTTTTGATTTTCTTGCACGAATAGATAGACTGAAACTTCGGTTGTGGAGGAATTAGTCGGTAGTAATTATTTTGGTATCATGTTTTGGTGTCATATTTCGGGGCGTACCGTGCAATTACGGGCACGTGAGCTCACCGATTGACACATGCGACGTCATTTGTTGACGGCGCATCATTCGCTCTTTGTTCATGAACCTAATCAAGGCTTTTCATGTGAGCGTGGTACGGACAGTCTTCGTTTGCTTCCAGTGAGGTCACATGGTGTCACGAGGTTCTCGTATATTATCAAAACAGATTCGCAACATGGCCGTCAGGTCAAACTTGCGGAATGAGTGTTGATTCACCGCTGGACACGTGAAATTAAAGAAAGATTTCCAAAACTCGATAATAACAGGAGTATTTGTTGTTGTTTTGTTTTTGTTTCGACCATGACTTGCCTTGAGGCATGACGTAGGGTGTGGATAATACGTAGGCCATGATACCAGTGTTATGTATGAAATCAAGCAGTGTTCCGTGGTATTTCTTGTTTGAATAAATTATGGGGTTTTACGTGCCAAAACCAGTTCTGATTATGAGGCACGCCGTAGTGGGGGAATCAGGAAATTGGGACCACCTGGGGTTCTTTAACGTGCACCTAAATCTAAGTACACGGGTGTTTTCGTATTTCGCCCCCATTGAAATGCAGCCGCCGTGGCCGGGATTCGATCATGCGACCTCGTGCTCAGCAGCCCAACACCATAGCCATTGAGCAACCACGGCGGGTATTTCTTGTTTGCTGAGAGATCATAGCTAATCATGGCATTGTAGCTCCCGATACAAAAGAAATGTCATGGGGTCTCTCCGCTTGCAAGCAGCTATCTTCGTTCAGTGACGATGATGCTGTGGACCAGCGGTCGTATACTGAATGAAGCAAGTGTTGCCAACTTTGACAGAATACCATTAGACGCCCTCTGGACAACGTATAAACTTTTCTGTGAACAGACACGTTTTAACGGTTAGCTCGTTCTTCTTTCTACGCAGCTTCTACACAATGAATGTGCTAAGAGGAAGCTTTAACTCCAGGGGCTCCTATTTAAATACACGCAAAAGGGGAAATAGTTTTTCTCGGCAGCCACTGCACCAGCTTTGATGAAGCTTGTTGGATTAAAATGGAAAAGTTAAAATCTAGTTGCTGTTGGTACTGGAGGCATGAGTTAGGCCGACAATTTTTCTAAGATATTGCTGAAAATCACACATTTTTGAGGAAACGAAACTATCAAGTCTACAACTGTGTAACGCAGTAATGAAGAATGATATTGTTGCGTAGTAGTGACGGTGAAAAAAAAAAACTGTCACAAAACTGCGAATGATGAGGCTAACTTTTACAGCGAAGCTGTTTAGGCGGACTCTGCACCATCGTGGTCGCACTTCGCTAAAAATGGGGCCACGTGACCTAGCGGGAGAGGAGAGGAAAAGAAGAGCTCAACAGGGGGAAAGGGGTTGGAGTGGCCCCTTTCCCTCTGTGAGAATGCTGTGAAAGGGTGCAGATGAAAAAGGAGAACGGGGAGGGGGGAGGGTTGACGTAAGTCGCGCCGTCCAATACTCGCGTTGAAGGGGGAGAGTCGCGCCAACCAATGGCGGTGTAGGAAAAAAAAAGTAGGTCAACGGAGGATTGGGGTGTGAGAGGAGTTGGCGTTAGCGTTGGTTGTATGTACGGAGCTTTGGATTAGTGGTTCCGCATATTCGATCCCAGCTACACCTATATACGGGAAGACCATAAGTAGTGCGTACTCCTGAGGAAGAAGGTGCTTCCCGCGAGCGTCAGCGAGAGTTGACTCGTGAACGGGCTCGTCGTCGTAGGCTCAACCCCGAGCTGCGCGCCAGAGATGCTGAGTTTAAACGTCAGCGCCGGGAGGCCGATCCCGAAGTGCGCGCCCTAGACGCGGAAGCACATCGGCAGACCCGGGAGGCAGCTTCACGGAGTGGAAGGGCCGGTGATTTGTTTTATTGGGCGAACTTGCGCCAACAAAGGCAAGCGACACTAGAAGCACAACGAAAGCGGCGAACACAGTCGTCAATCGTCGAAATGTGATCAGCTAGTCAAGCTAAAGTCCCTATACCTTAGGAAAAGTACCGCCATCTTTTGAACAATGCCGCTTCTCTCTCTCTCCTGTATCTCCGATTGGACGAGGATAGAGCGCGCTTTCACTTCTCTATATTTTGTTGTTTTTTTCAGCCTCAGAGCCATGTCGAAAGTCCCTCTGCGCAGACGGTGTCGCCGGCGGCAGCTGCGGCGCGCGCCCGGCCTCAAAGCTTCAACGGGGGCTTTCGAGGGGCGCCACCGTCGACTTGCTTTCGCAAGCAAAAAGTAAAGAAAACCACAAGCGTTTCAAGAGAGGAGACGGCGGAAAAGAGAGTAGATGGCGGTACTTTTACTATATAGGGACTTTAGGTGAAGCGCGTCGGCTTTTAATGCATCGGTCGTCGAAGGTTCAACTGTAATCACTGGTCGTTGCGTGGTTTCCAAAAACTACAGCACAATTCGTGTCGCGCGCGCTATCTGATAATACAAGGTTTGTCGACAACACACAAGGTATAGAAACATCGATACGATTCGAGAAACTCCCGATACATACAGGTGCATCCTGCGCAGAGCGAAGTTTAACATTTGTTAGCCGGTGAAATGCGGTCACCAAATAAAAATAAAGAAGCATGCGTGTCAACATCACGATTTTGTGAATTGAATCTAATAGTACATCTAAAACGTGCAAAATTTAACTATTAAACATAGCACTTAAATGAAATCGAGGGTTCGACGGAAGCCCGTCTGGTCGGGATGAAACATGAAGCAACAAACGACAGAGTACATAAGCTGCAACGAATTTTCCTTCACCCCATTGTGAACAAGGCTTCCGTAGCGAAGCCGAAACGTCTTTTACTCAGTTTTTATTATCTTTTTTTTTAGCTTTTATTTTGGTCGGTGTCTGTCGTTTTGTTGCTTCATAGCACTTAAATGCACCACTATTATGCGAGTGGGGCTTTTGCGAGACCCTCGTAAACGTTCTGATCAATTAACGTAAGGTATAAAATAATGCCTCAGATTTGTCCGCTCTTAATTTTCAAATGGAGACAGTTTACAAACCTGCGGCCTATTTTCTTGGTGCAGAGTTAGAGATTTGTAAGCTTCATGGTTCTATTCTTCTTTTCAAACTTATAAATTTTCGGCTATTTTCTAAAAACATTCAATCTCTAAATCTGATAGAGCTTTCTGTTGCTGAATACGTGCTAAATAAACGTGTTTTTCCGAGCATGAAAGAAGCCCGCGAATACACGCAAAGTGCCTAGAGCGGCCAGTTGTGCGTCAATTCTGCGTGTATTCGCGGGCTTCTTTCACGCTCGGAAAAACGCTTTTATGTAGCACGTATTGAGCAACAGAAAGCTGTATGGGGAGTTTTTCATGTTGCTCAACAATTTTCTCATTGACACTTTTCTTCCAAACAGACTATTTGAGAAGTCGATTAATTATGATAAACTGGAGACATCCACTATAAATGTTCTCAGGGACGTCCTGCAAGAGCTACCACAAAAACCTGCGGAACATTTACGTAAACATTCGCGCTAGCCTCTTAAAAAACTATGGTGTTTATAGCCACATATTATCAACATGGCGCCCGACTTAAATTTTTTATTCTACATGAACTCCTATAGCTACATGAAACTCGACTGCCTCTTTTGGAAAACACGCGATATTTAAAATAGCCACCGACCTTCCGGAGACAGAGCGCTTGAGCCAGTGTGGTTGAGTTGAGACAAAAAGCAAGTTCCACTCTGTCTCCATTATGTGATCGATGCCCCTGAACCGATTACGAAATCGATTGCAGCCGATCGATCAAGGAGGGGTGCGTGCAATGTCGTTAACTGTACTTCCTACTTCAAAAAGGCACCTTCGCCAGAAGGTTTTAGAGAAATTGTCGCCAGCTGCTTGAACACTGAAAGAAACAGTAGCAAAACATCGCGGCAAAGGCCTCGTAAAACGCGACGTTGGGGATCGAGGCCGCAATAGAAGCCGTCAACCACAGGCAGAGAGTAACGGGCTGGGCGAAAACCATTGTGCCTGCCTCGCGCGCTATTGACGTTCTCCTGTTGGCGTTCTCACCATGTCACGTGTCAAGAAAACAAAAAATGAAAGAAAATAAAAGAAAGTGGTCTGTTAAAAAGGAAGGTACTTTCGATTTACCCTCGGGCTCGAGAATTCGTTCGTGACTTGGGCAACTCTGTGGCGCCGGTCACGTATAGGCGTGGGAAAACGTCAAGCATTGTTGTCCAGCCTACCTAACACTTGATACACATATCTGTATCATCATCGTCATCAGTCTATATTTATGTCCACTGCAGGACGAAGGCCTCTGCGATCTCCAATTACCCCTGTCCTGCGCTAGCTGATTCCAGCTTACGCCTGCAAAGTTCGTAACTTCATCACCCCACCTAGCTTTCTACCGTCCTCTACTGCGCTTACCTTCTCTTGGTATCCATTCTGTAACTCTAATGGTCGACCGGTTATCCACTTTACGCATTGCATGGCCTGCACAGCTTGATTTTTTTCTCTTAATGTCCATTAGAATATCGGCTATCCCCGTTTGCTCTCTGATCCACACCACTCTCCTCTTATCTCTTAATCTTAATCTCTTACTTTCTTATAATCTCTTAATATCTGTATATCTCTCTATTAAAGCGAATTCTTATTCACCTAGCCCACTACGGGGTTTCCCGTCCATCGATAAGTATCCCGTGCGATATATAAATACATATAAAACAGGCCTACGTTTCTACAGAATGCCGTATCTTTGAAAGGGCCTCACTAGAGGTAGGCCCGATAGGCGAAGTTAATGACGCCCTAGTTGGTGCAAACAAAATGAAGCCCAACCATCAGGGACACCTGGCTAGGTGTTTGCCTAGCATCAGTTTGCCTGGCGACAGAGACATGAAGTATGTTGAAGAAGCGCGTGTGCAGTAGTTCCGTCATAAGAAAAAAAAACGTAACATTGCAGGAGGGCCACCAAATCAATGATAAAGCTAAGCTACGGAGTAACCTGATGAAGGTAGTCCGTGTAGTATTAAAGGTCGTTAACACAACCTGCCTCCGTTTTTTATTTATAGCTCTTACAGAAACAAACGGACATGCTCATTCGGCCGTTTGGTGAGAAACTCGACTTTGCCATTGCACTCGGCAAATGGGTATTTTCGGACAACCAGTTTGCGTAAAAAAATTGTTGAAATGAGTGTAACGCTGCAAGATAAAAAAGAAAAAAATGCCGGTACCTGTCCCAAAATGCCGGACCTGTCCCAAAATATTTTGTTTCCGCGTTAGAAACCACGCCACAGCAAAAGCAACAGAGCCGACAAGCCGAAATCTCCCCTTAAAGGGAGACTAAAGCAAAACAATGGATCAACTTAGACTGATAAAGTATTGTTCGAAAACTGTACTGTCGTTAATTACACTGCAATAGGTCAATTATTAGAATAGAAAATGAAGCTCAACGTTATTTTTTTTAAATTTCGCACGGAAGCACCAACGTCAGCACTTGAATAGGTCGTAACGACTTCTAAAGTAATTTTTTTTATTTGGGCCACATTGGCTTAGTAAAAGTTCGCGAAACTTACCACATTCAGTCTTGGACTCCTTTAGAACACAATGTAGTTAATCTTTACCGCTAAAGCATTAACTGGTACCTAGAAGACGCTGTCAAAATCCATAACGTTATGGTGAGCTGGAGCGGTATCTTCAAGGTGGCGTCGCCACTTGCCTTCAGTGGTTTTCGTATTTTTCTGGTTTACACGATGCGGTGGTCGGGCATGGCCTGACTGTCCCAACGTGGGAGCGGCCCGCTGCGCGCTGAGTCGCGTACCTCAGGACGTTCATTAAAGTTTTACATCCATCCATCCATCCCTGAGCGAAATCGTAGAAGCACAGAAAACGGCAGAGATCGTTCGCCTGTCTGCCAGCAAGTCCGGCCGCCGAATACTCGAGTTGAAGGGCCTCACCGCCATGGCCGCGGAGTCGTGCGCCGTCCCCCTCCCCCAGGAAGAAAGGGACGCCTTTAGAGTCTCCACATTCCCGAGGAACGTTCACCCACAACACAACGAGGCCAGGCGCGCAGCCAGGTCCCGAGCACTCATCAGACTTGCCTGCGGAACCCAGAGCTTGCGTCCTTCGTCGACGTGGTGCAGCATCCCAGATCAAACTCGTACGCGGCCACGGTGGTTGACCCCCAGGGCAAAATCCTGAATGCATCGTCCATCCAACACACTACGGCGTCCGTCGCAGAGCAAGTCGCAGTGGCGCTGGCTCTGTGCGATCGCGGGCGCACCCAGATCTTCACGGACTCCAGGTCGGCGACGATGGCCTTTCTCGCCGGCTCCGTCTCGGCTGAGGCTGCGGCGGTGCTTAGGACCCGCAAGCCAGGCACGGTCCGTCACGTCATCACTTGGTTCCCGGCTCACATGGGCCGAAACGTCTCTCCCGGCTCGATCAACCCCAATGATCTGGCCGACGACCAGGTGCGAGGTCTCGTCAACCGCGCCGGTCTGAGGGGCCCGGATTCGCAGGGGATCGACCGGACAACGGACCCGCTGCTTACTTTCCACGACATCACGGCTCACTACTAGCTGGGACGGAGGCAGTTCCCGGCTCCTCACCCAAAACTTGGCAGACCCCACGCCTCGGTGTTGAAAATGCTTCCCACGGGCTCATTTCATTTCAGACGGTTTCGTTGCGTTCGTGCAAAGAATACAATCGAGCCAAAATACTAGTCAACAAAGAACAAGGTTACTTTATTTGCACCGCTATTTATACGTTTTAGGTGGAGAGGGAACACGTTCAAGACAGATTTCCCGGGGGCGTGTTTGCTGTTTGCAACGTTAGCGGGCATGCGCCATAACGCTGAGTGGGAAGCTTGTTAGCACGAGGCGCTTGTCATTATCAAGCACGATACGATTTCCGTCTCGATACAGGCTGAACCACTACGCTCCGGGTGTGGATCCCCGCTGCCCCGACTGCGGCGAGGAAAGGTCCACCTTTAACCACATGCTGTGGCAATGTTCTGCGTTGCACCACTCGCCTTTCAACAGGCAAGAAAACTGGGAAGAAGCCGTAAAGAGCGACGACCTTCAAGTCCAGCTTTGGGCTGTCCAAAGGGCCTGCGAAAGGGCTGAAGATGACGGTCTTCCGCCCCCGGTGCAGGTGCGGCCCGCGACTACGACAAAGTAGTCCCTTAGGACAAAATAAAGTTTCTTGTCTGTCGGTCTGCCTGTCCGTCCGTCCGTCCGTCCGTCCGTCCCGTCTGTCTGTCTGTTTCTGTCTGTATATATATATATATATATATATATACAGACAAATATACTCAAACTGCGACTTTTTTCCTTTTAGTGTCCCTTTAAGCGAGTGTCCCTTCGAACGAAGACGCTATAAAATGAAAATGCTTTGTGATGGCCATTGATTGAATCAAGGGTCTCCTACGCAAGAGCTCAAGGCACGTGTATGAGAGAGATGGGGGCTCTTGAATATGTCCTGGAGAGGTATGCCCATAGCGGCACGCATAGGAGGCCATTGCAACTGATGCGCACACTGCAACAAATTAAATCATAGGCACAGTAAACATCACAGACACACAACGTCTAGAAACCGCACTCCAACGCGCAACATACAAGATAGAGAGAAGAAGAAAGAATGATAGCACGGATGTTAACCAGAAAACCGTCTTGTTGGCAACATAGAAACAGAAAATAGAAACATGACAGAGAGAAGGCGGTAAATGTGTGCACGTGTGTGGAGAGAGAGAGAAAGGCAAATGGAGGACTGGGAGGTTAACCAGAGATTATCTCCGGTTGGCTGCCCTGTAGCGGAGGAGGGGTAGAGGGATGCGATAGGAGAGAAAGAGAAAAAGAATAAAAAAAAACGAAACACACACACATACACTAAAAAAAAGTGTGCGATTGTTTCGTTGCACCCGCAGAAGTTAAAAAGTAGGCTATTGGCCATTCCGATAGGAAGGAGTACACATTTTAAAAAGCTACTCCAAGTCGTAGACGGATTAGAAGGGTTCATTCACGTCGTGGAAGGTCTGCAAATTAAGGTCCAGGTATGAAGGCCTGCACTTGTGAATTTGAATGAATTCCATTGAACAAATGTTAGGTCACGCGTAAGCGCGGAATGGTTTTTCGCTGCGTCGACTCTCGAAAGAGGAATGGCAACGCAGTTGACGCCGTCATGGGCAGATCGGGCACCTGCGTCCGCTCGATCATTGTCATGTAAGCTACACTGACGAGGCAACCACTGGTATATTGTGTCATTCGTCAACTATGCGATGGTGGACTTGTCCTAGCTCTGCGATGAGCTGCTCATGTGATGCATGGCACAGTGCTGAGAGTAAACTCTAGAGGGCTGCCTTGGAGTCACAGAAGATTGACCATGAAGGTGTGGTTCCTCTTGAATCAAATGAAGAGCCGCATGGAGGGCTACCAGTTCAGCAGCTGTCGTTGATGAGACATGTGACGTTTTTAGCTGTATTTTGACGGATCTTGCTGGAATCACCACCATGGCAGCTGAATTTGTAGGCGTAACTGAGCCATTGATGTAAACATGTACGCGGCCCCTATGAACCTCATGTAAAATTTCTAATATGGCATGGTTCAGGGCAAAGGAGGGTATGTGAGCTTTCTTCTTGATTGCTGGGATGGTGAGACGTATTTCAGGTTTGTCCAGGCACCATAAAGATGAGGTTGGTCTTCCTGCAGGCATGTAGTTGGATGTCAACTAGGTACGACTGGCAGCAATTATACGGCCGAAAGTTGTGTGTAGCCTTTCTGCAGGTAAAGAAGCAAGATGGTGAGAAGGTAGTCCGGCAACGGGCCGAATATGCGGCCTGAGTGCGTCGGTGGCTAAGTACGTTGATATTGGGTGATCTCGTGCGATGAGAATCATTGCCGCCATAGACGCACACTTCGGAAGACCGAGACACGTTCTCAGGGCTTGAGCTGGTGTTGCCCAGCAGGCGTTGCCCAGCACAGTAAGGCTGTACCTTAAGAAACCAAGGAACGAGGCATTATAAAGTTGTAGCATTGACCGCAGGAATATGCCCCATGACTTTCTGCCGAGAAATTTGAGGAGGTGTGTTATTGTCGTTAATCGACTCTCTTTAGGTATGACAGTGTGGGCTCCATGATATGTCGCGGTCGACTATTACCCCTAAAAAGCAGTGTTTTCGTGAGTTTGCAATTGCTTGCCCATTGACACTTACAGTAAAACCTCATCGCCTTCCGAGTGAATGTAACAAGGCAGCATTTGTCTGAAGACAGCTCTAAGTTCTGTTTTCGCAAGTACGGTGATGTTAACGCCCCATGCAGTCAAGGCGCTCGTAACAATGTAGGTGTTTCAGAGGCAATTCGGGTTGATGATTGGGGGGTACGGCGTTCCAGTAGTGTATGTGCGGTCAGTGGTCGATCATCTAGTTGTCTCCATGTATTGGACACTAGTTATCTTTGTATGTCGAATTGAGGACAGTGACGCAACAAGCGGTCTATGTTCTCGCAGCCGGCGAGGCATACAAACTAATTAAGGCATCTCATTGAGACCAGTGTCTCCCAGGAACGTTACGAGCATGCTTAGTTTCGCGGGATGCACAGGTATAGCGCTAAGTCCATGGCCAAGTAAACGCGGTGGCGTATTCAAGGCATGATAGTCTTTTATGCATAATGAGTGCCAATTTCAGGCTTGTTCTTTTCATTGTCGGTAGGCCGCAGGAACAGTCTAACAACGGTGCTTTTACTTCCCGCACGTTACGCGCAGGGCACCATGGCAATATTATCTGCCTAATGTTAATTATCAAGTATTAGTATTCGTGACATATTCCGATGCCGCCTGTCAAGACGTGGCTGCACTATTATGGTTATTGCAAACACGATCGCGCCGCAGCTGTTAGTGTTGCGGTCCTGAACACGCAGACGCGCGTAGTGGAGAAACCAGGCATATTTTTAACACGAAAGGGTAACACGAAAGGGAAATGCCGGGTCCACCAAGACTTCACTGACGTATTCCGTCACGGAAATACGTCATAGAACATAATACAAAGAAGAAACCAGAAGAAAAAGTTCCACAAACATGCAAAGTTTGGAAATCGAAACCACGACCTCTCGGTCCGCGACGATAGATCGCCGAGCGTTTAACCCATGCGCCACAACGCATTTGCAGAGAGCTACACAGACGCGCCTTATATCTAACACTCCTCCGTTGTCCCGCGCTCTTGCTCGGGGCGGTGCCGCCGCCTACGAGCAGAAAAGAGAAGTACTGCATTATGACACTAACCGCACCGACAGTGAACGCTTCGGTGGTCTCAGCACTACGACGCCTCGATGCCAGCATTCGAAGGGACGCTGGCATCAAAAGCACTACCAACGCCACCTAGGTGGCGTTCACCGTACTCAGCACAGCGGAGCGTGGCCTCCGCAATTAGCTCTGAAAATGTTTCTGAAGTTGATCGCGGAGGCTGCAATTACGACGCGCTGTACGCGCTGATTTGACTCGGTGACGATTCAGTTACGTGCTTTGTCTTGCGCGTTGTATTAGTGTGTCAGTTACGTGCTTCGTCTTTCGCGTTGTGCTACGTGTGCAGCGTAGTGCAGCTTCCATATGCACGACGGTTGCTCATGGTCATCGACGTTGGTAGTCGTGATGGAGGAGACGTGCCCCAGGCGTCAGCGTGGGTGCATCAACGCCTAAGGCGCTTTAGCCACAAACACCAATAGACATTATACTCAATGTGCAATAAACATTACACTACTTCTGTGAGACACATTTCACTTTCGTGTTCTATACCGATCCTATATAAGAGGGATCAACCACATTTTTTTTAATTACACTGGCGTTCTTTGAGATTATTTGGGCTGTAATTTAAAACACGCTCCTGTAGACACAACATTAATCACAGGACTGTGTGATTAATGTGTGTATCTTGCAGCTTGCAGTCATCAACCGTGCAATCATGAACGCTTCTGTTCACGTCAGATCGCGAAGCTATAGGCGGTATTGCGCTCTGTCAGTACATGGTAGAGATACCATGTGAAAGTGTCCGCGGGAGTGACGGGTCCTCTCGCAGCCAATGCTTAACAAGCGCTATTATGCGAGTACTATGTTATGTGACCAGTATTTTTTTAGGTATAACATTTTTTTTTTAAACGGCCTGCGCAAGATAGCGCTGTTACACCTTTCCAAGTGTATTTACGTAATAGGAGAGAACTACTTGCACGAGAAATCCCAGTGTCTCCACGCAGCTAATTAAGAAAATTCCTAAACAACTTTTAAATTCCATTTGAACATGTAGGAGTTACGAAACTGAAGCCGAACACTATATGGAAGTCTTTCTAGTAAAAAGAAAACTAAGACTAGCACCATTTTCGATATATTCGTACTTGAAACCTGCGACGATATGCACTGACATTGCGGATGAGTTTCTCCAAAGCCTCTTTCTAACAGTTTGAGTCAACTTACGACACCAACGCGTATTTTTGCAGAGTTCGGGGGGGATACATCTCTGAAGTGTGGTACTCCAATTTTTCATGAGCAAATATCTTACTACCGCCTGCTTTAGTTGAACAATTTCAGCGTGTGCCATAAAGTTGAATAATCAGAAAGGTTAATCAGTGATATCTTATTTAGCTTCTTGACATCACGAGTTATAGTTACGGTCATGTACGCCTCTTCGTATCCACTCAACAGGCCGAATCGCGCTATTCGTTTGCAATTTGTTTTTTTGGTAGATCTGTTCAAACATGAAAAAAA